>NC_136268.1:25515111-25537611 GCF_964187855.1 Myxine glutinosa | reverse complement strand
TATCTAAAGATTAAAGAATTGTCCAAGATGCTGCAAAGATCCAACGAACACTGTATGCGTACTGAGCCTGGCATCCCATGTCGGTGTAAATGGAATCTTTGGTGTCCTCATGTGAAACGTCACGACATTTGGGGATCAGTTGTAAGATCCGTTGGTGCTCACCATGGCATTTGTAACCTTGTGCACACCTGTGTATACCTGTGGTGATGAAATGGCCATGATTTTGCTTCGTCGTATCCACCGGGGAGACGGGGAAGGTTGTGGGTTGGGTCGTCTTACATTTAGCATGGAATATTGAAACCTTGAAGGAGCTGCGCTCCAACGCGAGTCGAAAGAATTGACGCGACCAAAGACGGAATTCGTCCGAGTTGCTTTATTGAAACAAAACAGCTCAGGTATTCTGACAAGCCCGTTTATCGGGCAGCAATATATATACACATTTATGCCGGGGCGTTTGCCCGGGAAAACCGAGACCGGGCATGCCCGGGTGTCAAGGGCGAGTCCTGGAAAGGCGAGTCTGGACATGCCCGGGCGTCCTGGACGCGGCCTGGCAAGTCGAGGCTGGGCGTGCCCGAGCGCTCTGGGCGAGCCCTGGAAAGGCGAGAGCGGGCATGCCCGGACACTCTGGGCGAGCCCTGGAAAGGCGAGTCTGGACATGCCCGGGCGTCCTGGACGCGGCCTGGCAAGTCGAGGCTGGGCGCTCTGGGCGAGCCCTGGAAAGGCGAGAGCGGGAATGCCCGGGAAAGACGAGACCGGGCGTGCCCGGGAGGTTCGGGCGTGCCCGTGAACAGCGAGTCCGGGCATGCCCAGGAGAGGCGCATCTGGGCCCGTCCGGACGAGCCCGGCATGGCGATCGCGCCCTGGCCGCGTCCTGGCAGGTGCAAGGCGATTGTGTACATTCAGCGGGAACCGCTACACACGCCCCTCCAGAATCGACCTGCACCGGCAGGGTCAATTTAAGGGGGGTCCGGATGACCCGGCCCAAGCGACCCCTGGAGGGTCGTGGGGG
Organism: Myxine glutinosa; assembly: GCF_964187855.1. Lineage (NCBI taxonomy): Eukaryota > Metazoa > Chordata > Myxini > Myxiniformes > Myxinidae > Myxine > Myxine glutinosa. Next base: position 25,536,602 of record NC_136268.1, on the reverse strand, counting down.
GGGGGGGGGTCCGATCCGGTGGTGGGTGGTCGAGCGGGGGGAACTGTAGATGGGGGGCGGCCTCGCCGCGGAGGAAGGGCCAACCGTGGTGGTCGGTCGACGTCCACGTGCGCCGGTTTGAGGCGGTCCACAGAGATCCGGTCCGACCGGCCGCCGACGTCGACGACGAAGGACTTGTCGCCCCCGTCGCAGGACCCGGAAGGGCCCGTCGTACGGCGGCCGGAGTGGCCCCCGGTGCGCGTCATGACGCACAAAGACGTACTCCGCTGTGCGAAGCGCCGGGGGGGACGTAGGACTGGGGGCCACCGTGGCGGGACGTTGGCACGGGGGCAAATCGTCGGGCGGCCTCCTGGAGGTCCAAGCGCTGGTGTGCGGCGGACCAGGGACTGGTAGCGTCGGGCACGAACTCGCCCGGGACGAGGAGCGGCTGGCCGTAGACGAGCTCGGTGGCCGACGCCCGGAGGAGGCGAGGGGCACGGCCTCCGGCCACCTGATGGTCCTGTCCACCATGGTGAGCAGGTGGGTGAACCCCCGCGATGGGGGCAGGGGACCCACCAGGTCCACGTGGACGTGGTCGAAACGCCGTGCAGGCACGGTGAAAGGTGCTAGCGGGGCCTGGGTGTGGCGGTGGACCTTGGCCCGCTGGCAGGCCGTGCAGGCGTTGGCCCAGTCGCGGACGTTCCGTCGAAGGCCGTGCCAGATGAAACGCGCCGACACCAGCTTCTGAGAAGCTTTCCGGCCCGGGTGAGAAAGGCCGTGGATGGAGGCGAAGATGCGGCGCTGCCAGGAAACGGGCACGATGGGGCGAGGCTGGCCCTGGGAGACGTCGCAGAGCAGGACGGTGCCCGCGAAGGGGATGTCGGCCAGGCGGAGGCCCGTGTCCGCCGCCCGGAGGGCCTGCACCGAGGTGTCGGTGGTCTGGTCGGCCGCCATGAGCGCGAAGTCCACGCCGAGGTGGACCGCGTTCGCGCTGGCCCGAGAAAGACAGTCGGCCACGGCGTTGTCTTTGCCGGCGACGTGCCAGATGTCCGTGGTGAATTCCGACACGGCGGAGAGGTGGCGCTGCTGGCGGGCCGACCACGGCTCCGTGACTTTGGCCATTGCGTACACCAAAGGCTTGTGGTCGACGAAAGCCGTGAATGGGCAGCCCTCCAGGAGGTGTCGGAAATGGCGAACGGCCAGGAATAGACCGAGCAGCTCGCGGTCGAACGTGCTGTATTTTAACTCGTTCGGCCGGAGCTGCCGGCTGAAAAAAGCGAGTGGCTGCCAAACCCCGTCCACCCATTGTTCATGGACGGCGCCCACCGCGTAGTTGGAGGCGTCCGTAGTGAGGGCGATGGGCGCGTTGAGCACCGGGTGAGCCAGCAGCGTTGCGTCGGCGAGGGCCCGTTTTGCGCTCGCGGTGGCCGCGGACGAAACGATGTCATGCTTGGCCGGCTTGCCCCGGAGGGCCTCGTAAAGGGGCCGCATGAGCTGAGCAGCGCGGGGCACGAATCGGTGATAAAAATTCACCATGCCGAGGAACTCTTGTAGGGCCTTGATGGAACGGGGACGCGGGAACGTGGTAATGGCCTCGACCTTGGTCGGCAGCGGCACGGCCCCGGTCTTGGTGATGCGGTGGCCCAAAAAGTCAACGGTCGTTGTGCCGAAGTGGCATTTGGCCGGGTTGACAATTAAGCCGTGCTCGCTGAGGAGACCGAACAGTGTTCGGAGGTGGAGGAGGTGCTCGGCGCGGGACGTGCTGGCGACGAGGATGTCGTCCAGATAGACGAAAAGAAATGGCAGGTCGCACAGCACGCCGTCCATTAAGCGCTGGAACGCCTGGGCCGCGTTCTTGAGGCCAAACGGCATCCTCAAAAATTTGAACAGGCCGAACGGCGTGATGACGGCCGTCATCGGGACGTTGCCTGCCCGGACAGGTACCTGGTGGTATCCCCGTATCAGGTCAATTTTGGAAAATATGACCCGTCCCGCCAAACGGGCGGAAAAGTCCTGGATGTGCGGGATCGGGTACCTGTCGGGGGTGGTAGCGTCGTTGAGGCGGCGGTAGTCGCCACACGGGCGCCATCCGCCCCCCGGCTTTAAAACGATGTGCAGTGGTGAGGCCCACGCGCTATTGGAGCGCCGCACGATGCCGAGGTGCTCCAACGCGTCGAACTCGGCCTTTGCCACGGCGAGCTTGGCCGGGTCGAGGCGGCGGGCCCTGGCGTAGACCGGCGGGCCCGTAGTGGGTATGTGGTGCTCGATGCCATGCCGCACTGCGACGGCCGAAAACGTCGGCCGCGTGAGGGCCAGGAATTCCGCGAGCAGGCGAGCGAACTCGTTCACCGTCGGGAGGGCGCACGCCAGTTCGGTCGGCGCGGAGCTACTCATCGTGCACGCCAGGGAGCTGAAGGTCTCGGCGTTGACAAGGCGACGACGTTTGACGTCGACCAGCAGCCCGTGCGCGCAGAGGAAGTCGGCACCCAGCAAAGCCATGGGGATGCAGGCGTTCACAAAGGTCCACTGAAAGCGCTGGCTGCCGAAGCAGAGGGTGACGTCGCGCGGGCCGAAAGTGCGTATGGCCGAGCCATTAGCAGCGACCAAAGAGGGGCCGCAAACGGCGTCCCGCCTGTCCTGCTCGGAGGCGGGTATGACGCTCAGTTGGGCGCCGGTGTCACAAAGGAAACGCCGCCCGGACGCTTTGTCCCGAATAAAAAGCAAGTTGCCCGAGTGGCCGGCGCTCATGGCTGGGAATGAACGCCGGCCCGGCCGTTTCCCCGACTTGCCGAAAGTGCACGGGGGTCGGCACGTCCGAACCTGGCGTGGTAATAACACCACGCCTGGTCAGGTGGAGGCACCGGCCGTCGTGTCGGAGGCGGTCGGCGCGGCGTGGCGGCCGCCAGTTGCACCGGCAGTTCGGCCTCCAACCGCGCAGGGCGCTCGGGCGTCGTGGGCGTCGCCTCAGACGGCGGCAGGCTCCAGGTAGCCGCGCCGATGTGTTGGCCCGCTGAGGAGATCTTATCGGCTTCCCTGGCGAGGGCGCGGGGATCGGTGATCGACGTGCCAGCCAGGGCGAAGCGTACCGGGTGAGGCAGCTGGCGAAGGAACAGCTCGCGGAACAGAAAATCCGGAGAGTGCTCACCGAGCAACGAGAGCATATAGTCCATGCGCTCGGACGGGCGCGTGTCACCGAGCTCGGGCAGGTCGAGCAGGCGCCGTGCGCGTGCCGCCGGTGAGAGGGCGAAAGCGTCGAGGAGGAGCGTCTTCAGCGCGTCATACTTGTCGGCAGCCGGCGGGTGATCGAGGAGGCTCAGGGCGCGGGCCACGGTGGCGGAACCGAGCGCTGCCACGACGTGGTGGAAGCGGGTGTCGTCCGCGGTGATGCCTCGCAGGGCGAACTGGGAGTCCGTCTGGGCGAACCAAACAGCCGCGTGAGCCTCCCAGAAGGTAGGCAGTTTAAGAGTCACTGCCGTGTCCATGTCGGTAGGTCACCAGTGAAGGAGCTGCGCTCCAACGCGAGTCGAAAGAATTGACGCGACCAAAGACGGAATTCGTCCGAGTTGCTTTATTGAAACAAAACAGCTCAGGTATTCTGACAAGCCCGTTTATCGGGCAGCAATATATATACACATTTATGCCGGGGCGTTTGCCCGGGAAAACCGAGACCGGGCATGCCCGGGTGTCAAGGGCGAGTCCTGGAAAGGTGAGAGCGGGAATGCCCGGGAAAGACGAGACTGGGCGTGCCCGGGAGGTTCGGGCGTGCCCGGGAACAGCGAGTCCGGGCATGCCCAGGAGAGGCGCGTCTGGGCCCGTCCGGACGAGCCCGGCATGGCGATCGCGCCCTGGCCACGTCCTGGCAGGTGCAAGGCGATTGTGTACATTCAGCGGGAACCGCTATAAACTCAAGGTACTTGCAGGCTGACAGGTTGGCAAATCGAGGTACGCACACTCAAGTCTAAGCCATGCTGGGTTTGAATCTTGACCTCGGACGATGTGCTGGTGTAGGGTGAGTGTGGACCCTTTTGGGATTTGATTATAGGAAAGTATAGTTTGTGATTGTAGTGATTGAATATTCACTAAGTAATGGATTATTTGAAAGGTAGTTACTGTGGACCCCAAAGGTAGTGTGCAAGTGTCACGTGAATGTTCACCTTGACACCGATGCTGAACCTCAACGGGACAGAATCCTCAAGATGAAACTTGGGAACGATAATCCGAGCTTCAGGACGAAGGTGGAAGATATTTTGATTTTGATCGGAATAGGCAGAGTGAGATGGTAGGTGGAGATTACGGATTGGACAAGGGGAGATGAGTGGGCGTAGTTTTAAGTGGAGTAGGCGGGGTTTGCTTGGATGGAGACGGTGGTGAACGACGCAGATGGAGTTATCTCGGAGCGGATAACAAGACGAAACGACGTCGTGATCGTGTCCGAAATGGCCAAGTGTCCTTTGTCGGAGGACACGGGAACATCGACATTTTGTCAATAATTCCACGTTGTCACCTGTTCGCTTCTCTCGGATCGCAAGCGGAGAGAAAGGGATGTTTGGAAGGACAGGCTGCCGATGAATCTGTATTTATCTTTATCTATCTTTCCTTGTGTGTGTCTGTCTATGGACAGATAATTACCGACCTCTCCTTCTCACGTTTACCTGTCTGTCCACCTGTCGCTCTTCTTTGACTTTATGCCCTCTGACTCTCCATTGAATGCAATCTGCGATCATCACTGTTCGAGTACCCTAACCCCGCCCCCTCTCAGCACCTCTCAATATCCCCGCCCACAATACTTCAGTCCCTCCCCCCCAACACTTTCGTCCCTCCCTCCCCCCAACACTTTCGTCCCTCCCTCCCCCCAACACCTCCATGTGCTCTCCGATGTAGACGCCGTACCTTGCGTGCTCTATCCACCTTACCGTCCACATTAACCAAACATTATGCCAAGTTCACAACCATGAACAAATCTGCGAGTGACGAGGAGCTGCGGGATAGCGGAGGCTCGTACAACCAGAGCCGCCCTCGGACCGAGGAAGGCGCGTTCGGGGTCCGGATCACTCCGGGTCCGGGTCACGGCAATAAGGTGATTGTGTTCTATATCGACCTGTCCTTTGTTTTTCTGTTAGACCTGCGGCGCTGCGACATGGGACAGACGTGCCACGCGTGTGTCAAGTACCTGATGTTCACCTTTAACCTCGTCTTTTGGGTGAGTGTATACCTGGCACCACTTCTGCACATGCACTTTCGTATGGTGATTAACAAACATACACGCACACAGTCACATGCACACAAACACGTGCACACACACACACACACACACGCACACGCACACGCACAAACACCCACATCAGCATAATCACCTGTTTGCACATCCATATGATGTGCCTTTACGTCCCATGCAGATGTACACGATGGCCAAGTGTCCTTTGTAACTGATTGTTACAAAGTGTTAGTACACAAATCAGTGTAACTGATTGTAACAAGTGACTGATTGTTATGTTGATTAGTTAATGATATGTAAATATTTATTGTAATTATTCGTGTTTCATGGATTCGATCCGTATTACTCGTTCCTCTGGAATAATAAATTGTTTTGTAACACTGATCTATGTAACACTGATCTACGTAACACTGATCTATGTAACACTGATCTATGTAACACAGACCTATGTAACACTGATCTATGTAACACTGATCTGTGTAACGCTGATCTATGTAACACTGATCTGTGCAACACTGCTCTGTGCAACACTGCTCTGTGCAACACTGATGTGTAACACTGATATGTGTAACACTGATATGTGTAACACTGATCTATGTAACACTGATATATGTAACACTGATATATGTAACACTGATATATGTAACACTGATATATGTAACACTGATATTTGTAACACTGATATTTGTAACACTGATATTTGTAACTGATATTTGTAACACTGATATTTGTAACACTGATATTTGTAACTGATATTTGTAACACTGATCTACCTCTGTGTCTCGTCATCAGAGCATTCACTCGGAAAAAGTCTATCCGATACTCCAACTTGATTGTTTTCCCAATTTTCGTCTTTTATACCTCTATCACGTTTGTCCTCAAAGCCTGGGTTCGAATCCCGACCCAGCTATAAACCACCATCTTGGTGTTCCACAGGTAGGGTGATTCATCAAGGTGTGCGCCGTGCCTCGTCTGGACAATGTTAAGCTGGGCGTCCCGGCCATGTTAAAGATCCCACGATGTCCTTTGCGAAGAGTAGGCGAGTTATCGCCGGCACACTACACACCGAGCTGAACTAGCGCTTGCTTGCACAGTTGAGGGAAACGTGGTTGATCCCCGCTCTACCTGATGCGCATGTAAAATCCCTCCTTGTGTAAATTACCATCGTCTCGTCGTTTGCTTTGTAGTTAAAACACAAAATGTTAATTCTAGATTTCTTGTTTCACATGAACGAGTTTATAACATAACCACGGCGAATGGCGGTCGTGGTAGGTGAGTTAAAGTTTACGATCATCAACGAAATACACTTGGTCCTCGGTTAACGTTGTTGAAAACCGTGACGTCAAATGGATCAATTTATGTCATTATAAATAACTAAATCTAGACCGTGTAATAGCGACTTATGGATAAATAATCACTATGTTATTTGAAGCCCTTGGTATCTCGTTATTCTAGATGTAGCGAAACAATGTTAACCGGGACAACGACGTTAAGCGAGGACACCCTGTCCTATTTTTGAACCTTAGAATATATTATGAGGGTGTATGGGTAGCGAGGGCAGGCAGTGGTGATGGGGTTGGGTAGCGAGGGCAGGCAGTGGTGATGGAGTTGGGTAGCGAGGGCAGGCAGTGGTGATGAGGTTGGGTAGTGAGTGCAGCCAGTGGTGATGGGGTTGGGTTGTGAGTGCAGCCAGTGGTGATGGGGTTGGGTAGTGGGTGCAGCCAGTGGTGATGGGGTTGGGTAGCGAGGGCAGGCAGTGGTGATGGGGTTGGGTAGCGAGGGCAGGCAGTGGTGATGGAGTTGGGTAGCGAGGGCAGGCAGTGGTGATGAGGTTGGGTAGTGAGTGCAGCCAGTGGTGATGGGGTTGGGTAGTGAGTTCAGCCACTGGTGATGGGGTTGGGTAGTGGGTGCAGCCAGTGGTGATGGGGTTGGGTAGTGAGTTCAGCCAATGGTGATGGGGTTGGGTAGTGGGTGCAGCCAGTGGTGATGGGGTTGGGTCGTGAGTGCAGCCAGTGGTGATAGGGTTGGGTAGTGAGTGCAGCCAGTGGTGATGGGGTTGGGTAGTGAGTGCAGCCAGTGGTGATGGGGTTGGGTAGTGGATGCAGCCAGTGGTGATGGGGTTGGGTAGTGTGTGCAGCCAGTAGTGATGGGGCTGGGTAGTGAGTGCAGCCAGTGGTGATGGGGTTGGGTAGTGGATGCAGCCAGTAGTGATGGGGTTGGGTAGTGAGTGTAGCCAGTGGTGATGGGGTTGGGTAGTGAGTGTAGCCAGTGGTGATGGGGTTGGGTAGTGAGTGTAGCCAGTGGTGATGGGGTTGGGTAGTGGGTGCAGCCAGTAGTGATGGGGTTGGGTAGTGAGTGTAGCCAGTGGTGATGGGGTTGGGTCGTGAGTGCAGCCAGTGGTAATGGGGTTGGGTAGTGAGTGTAGCCAGTGGTGATGGGGTTGGGTAGTGAGTGTAGCCAGTGGTGATGGGGTTGGGTAGTGGGTGCAGCCAGTAGTGATGGGGTTGGGTAGTGAGTGTAGCCAGTGGTGATGGGGTTGGGTAGTGAGTGCAGCCAGTGGTGATGGGGTTGGGTAGTGAGTGCAGCCAGTGGTGATGGGGTTGGGTAGTGGGTGCAGCCAGTAGTGATGGGGTTGGGTAGTGAGTGCAGCCAGTGGTGATGGGGTTGGGTAGTGAGTGTAGCCAGTGGTGATGGGGTTGGGTAGTGAGTGTAGCCAGTGGTGATGGGGTTGGGTAGTGAGTGCAGCCAGTGGTGATGGGGTTGGGTAGTGAGTGCAGCCAGTGGTGATGGGGTTGGGTAGTGGGTGCAGCCAGTAGTGATGGGGTTGGGTAGTGAGTGCAGCCAGTGGTGATGGGGTTGGGTAGTGGGTGCAGCCAGTGGTGATGGGGTTGGGTAGTGAGTGCAGCCAGTGGTGATGAGGTTGGGTAATGAGTGCAGCCAGTGGTAATGGGGTTGGGTAGTGAGTGCATGCAGTGGTGATGGGGTTGGGTAGTGAGTGCAGCCAGTGGTGATGGGGTTGGGTAGTGAGTGCAGGTAGTGGCAAGGGGGGTGGGGGGGGAGGATAAGGGTAGCGAGTGCAGGCAGTAGTGAGTGGGCTTGGTGTTGAGTGCAGGCAGTAGCAAGGTGGGTAGCGAGTACAGGCAGTAGCAAGGGGGGTAGCGAGTGCAGGCAGTAGCAGAGGGGGGGGGGGGGGGGGTGTAGTGAGTGCAGGCATTAGCAAGGTGGGAGGCGAGTGCAGGCAGTAGCGAGGTGGTAGCGAGTGCAGGCAGTAGTGAGTGGGGGGAGGCAGGGGGTACATGGACATATGACAGGGATATTTAAGATAATGAAGGGTGTAGACAAAGTAAGTGCAGCTGAGTTGTTCAGTAAAATACACAGTGACCGTAGCGGCGTAGCCTGAGAGTTAAGAAAGTATTAAGACAAGGATCTTTCACTCAGAGTAGTTAATGTAGGGAATGATTTCCCTGCAAAGGTAATGGCAGGAGAAAGCAATGGAGATAGAGGGGTCCAGGAATATGGGCAGCACTGGTAGGTAGCTTGAGTATGGCTCGGTGATTGTGTACATCTGTGCTGGTTGTGATGGTTGTGACAGAGTCTCGTCAAGGGATAGTTTGTGATCGGTGTTGTACATTATTCACACTTAACCCACCTTTGTATACATAAGTCGAGGCTCATTGAAGAGCTATAATATTAGTACACTGAACGGATCAGGACTCGACAGGACAAAAGGAACAACAGAGAAAGTTGAAGGTCAAGATCGAGGCAGACTTGGACAAATAAGGGGTGTGGGGAGGAATGAGGGGGCAGGAGAGGCCACTTGGGGTGGACAAGATGGATACAGAAGAAAACTCAGGAGGGAAAAACTGGAAATTTGGAAGTTGGGGGTGTGGGTGGTTTAAATGAGGGTAGAAAAGATCATGGTTTTGGATTGGGACAATCTGAGAAGGTGGTGAACAGCTGTTTTTAAGACCTGGTGGGAAGAATTGAGGTTGTAGAGAATGTGGAGGTTGGTTCGGGTTCCACATGCAGGGGGACAGGAGAAAAGAGGAACAACTGAGTGGAGGTGAACAGTGATCCTGGATCTACGTGGTTTCAACAGAAGGTGGTTGAAGGTGGACTGTGTGGGAGTGTTGGGGGTGAGGAGGCAGAGCAGAGGGTGCAAGTCCAGAAATGAGGCGGAAGAAGACGAGAGTTCAAACGGCGCTCGGTCATGGTTGATCTCGGGTAGGATTTCAACTGCCATAATCTACTGAGCGCTCTGCAGTGGCTGTCATACCTGGGTGGAAGAGGTACAACTTGCAAAGCTTCACCACTTGTGGGATCATTTTCTTCATCTCCATAGAAGCAATGCAATTGATGATTTCAGGAATGGCAGTGGCATCGTTGATGATGTCAGGAATATTTTCCAATCTCCGGAGCTGAGATTCCAGACAAAACACATCCAAGTTGCCTCCAAAGTGTGCACTTACTGTTGATGATGATGATGTCGAGTCTTCTCTGGCAATGATGGCATTGCCATCATATTGCCTTTCAATGGCTGGTACACACGAGTAGGTGTGTGGTATAGACGGGGGTCGCCACTCCTCTCCGTCCCTCTGCTGGCCGTTGGGGAATTCACCCTCTTCCGCCCGTGCTGTTGGAGTCGACTGGACTCTCGTAGATGTGCAGAGGCATCTGCCATTTTAAACCGCATGGCTGCGGACCGTTACCCTGGTAAGGGGGACTGACAGGTACTACACGTTGCCCACAGGTGACCTTGGGATTATGCAAGGCAGGGGCATCCATCTCCCCGAGTTATCAGAAGACAACCGCATACCTTACTGTGACGACTCGTGAGACCAGCCGTTTCCATCCCAGGCCTCTTGAGGTAGATTTTTTTTTTCTGGCTGTCAGCACTGGCAGACTCTGATGCTCTCCGCTCCTCCAGGCCTGACCCAGCATTACATCCAATGCGTCATTTCATGTGTTACAATACAAATCCTCAGGTGACTCGTAAAAGTGGGGCTCATTCTGCTGGAATATGCATGCAGCTCGGGTACGCAGACGGCCTATGGTGTTCTCACTTCACTTCCTTGCTCAATAAACATTTGGCCATTTTTTGGGGCCCTGTATGGCGTGGCAGAAATTCTGGAAAATAGATTTGCCACAAATATTTTGGTAATTTGAGCGATTCATTACTCATTCCCCATTTGTCATCCCCTCGTATTACGATTGACGCCCATGTTCACAACCACATGGTAATACCTAATGTGGAAATGGGGTAATAATTTTGGGCGTTTTGAGTGAGTAAAATGTTTCCCTCTTTCACACCTTTCTTTCCCTTTCCTTGGCAGCCCCTTTTCTTCATTCCATTTTGGGGAGAAAGAAGAAATTGCATTTGCCATCCCTCCCAGTTCAATGATTTGGGTGGCACTTGCACTTTCCCCCGCTTCCAGCGCCTTTTTTTTTTTCTTTTTTTTTTTCAATACTGAATCGAGGTTCGTGAAAGAGCTGACAACCACGAGGGAAAGACAGTACAGGGGGAAACATTCATTAAAATACATTCAACAAAAAGACATCCAGGAACACAGTACAGGGGGACCGCGAGGGAAAGACAGTACAGGGGGAAACATTCATTAAAACACATTCAACAAAAAGACATCCAGGAACACAGCACAGGGGGACCACCAGGGAAAGACAGTACAGGGGGAAACATTCATTAAAACACATTCAACAAAAAGACATCCAGGAACACAGCACAGGGGGACCGTGAGGGAAAGACAGTACAGGGGGAAGCATTCATTAAAACACATTCAACAAAAAAACATCCAGGAACACAGTACAGGGGGACCGCGAGGGAAGGACAGTACAGGGGGACCGCGAGGGAAAGACAGTACAGGGGGAAACATTCATTAAAACACATTCAACAAAAAGACATCCAGGAACACAGCACAGGGGGACCGCGAGGGAAAGACAGTACAGGGGGAAACATTCATTAAAACACATTCAACAAAAAGACATCCAGGAACACAGCACAGGGGGACCACGAGGGAAAGACAGTACAGGGGGAAACATTCATTAAAACACATTCAACAAAAAGGCGTCTTATTCTGTTCGTCACTTTAATCATCTGACGGGAGGCCTACACCAAGGTCTTATTTAAAGGATAAGCTCTAAGCTGCACCACCTGACATCCTTCTGATTAATTTTATATATCCGTAGCCACAGGGGGTCATGGGATTGTAGCTCGAATAATGAACAGGTGTCCTTAACCACGGGCTCATGGAAGAGACTTTATATGGATCTTGTGTCGGGCAAGGACATTAGGAGACATTGCTGTACTTTTACAGGAGCTTTTGGAAAATGGCATTCGTATGGAGTATAGACAGAAAGGAAAGTATGGATGGACTGAAGGAAAAGATGAACAAGTAGAAGGAATGTATGGAGACAAAAGGTCTGAAGGTGAATATCGGAAAGACGAAGGTGATGGCAAGTGGTAAAGCATGTGGTGAGGTGGAAAGAACTGGGAAGTGGCCATGTGCTGTGTGCAGGAAGGGTGACGGAGTGAACTCCATTCAATGCACAATGTGCGCTGAGTGGGTTCATCAAAAATGTAGTGGTCTGAGAGGGTCATTAACCAGTGTGGCAGCTACATTCAAATGTAAGGTGTGCACAGAGGGAGCTGCAGATGGAGGAAATGTTGAGTTGGATCTTGGAGACGGCGTGAAGCTGGAAGGTGTGAAAGCATTTTGCTACCTCGGAGACATGCTGAATGGAGAAGGTGGATCAGACTCGGCAACGGTTGCTCGAGTGAGATGTGCATGGAAGAAGTTTCGGGAACTGAGTGGCGTGCTGACGAGGAGGGGAGCGTCGTTGAAGCTGAAGGGAAAGGTGTATTCTGCATGTGTGAGAAGTGTTATGATTTATGGGAGCGAGACATGGGTAATGAACGTGGAGCAGCAACGAAGGCTGGAAAGGGTGGAAATGCGAATGGTTCGGTGGATGTGCGGAGTATCGTTGAGAGAGAGGAAGACAAATGATGAATTGCGAAAGATGATGGGAATATTGCCTGTGATTGATGCTGTGAAGAGGAACAGGTTGAGATGGTTTGGTCATGTATTGAGGAAGGATGAAAGTGACTGGTTGAGAAGAGTGATGGAAATGAATGTAGAAGGAAGTAGAGGACGGGGAAGACCGAGAAAGACATGGCTAAAGATGGTGGAAGAAGAAATGCGGGCAAGGGGGTTAACAAGGAGAGATGCAGAAAATAGGGCAAAATGGAGAAGATTGTCATGGGGACCACAAGGCTAACCCCCGCTCTAGCAGGGAAAATGGCCTTAAAATGCATGTTGTTGTTGTTGTTGTTGTTGTTGTTGTGTATGGAGTATAGACAACGGAGAAATCAACGGAGCATATGGGATACGAAGCTGCAATCCCAGCATCTTGAGTTCCAAGGAAATTCAAAAAGTTATTTGACCGACTTACAATAGTTCAAGATATTCCGAGATAATCTTTGGCAATCTGATGTCCATAGACTTCCACGTACTTTCTCAATTTGTCCTTCAAACTCTGCGCCAATACAATATAAGTATTCAGCGTTGCTCCTTCAGTCGCATCTTGGTTGCTGCAGTCATTTTTCCTCATCACCAGGTCTGGGCTGTGTGCGGTTAGTGGTGGTGGTGGTGGTGGTCCAAATGCTCAAACCCACTGTCTGTACAACACAGGCCTTATTAATAGTCGTGAAGCAGGGGCACACCTTTGGTCAACATCCTTTTCCAATTTATCCCTGGTTGTTGCAATTCTTGCATGAGGCTGGTGTGATATTCTCCTGTGGTTTCAGTTTATGAGGAATACAGTTGCTCAGCGAGATTCACTTTGCATCCCAGAAAATTGAGGCCAAGATCCTGTCACCTGAGGGTTGGGTGTGAAATTTCTTGTGTGGGTGATACCATGTGATACCGTGTTGCTTCCATTGCATGGATTCCAATTTGGTTTCAGGATCCCAGAGATGAAGCATATCGTCGGTTGGATTTGCATTGAACAGTTTGAGAGGCTCATGTCAAAATGGCAGCCATTGCTATCGATCATGATTGCTGTAGTTTATAGTTTTGGTGACCTTCATCTTGTCGAGACCTTGGACAGGGCGAACCCTTGATCTTGTTGAGACCTTGGACAGAGCCAACCCTTGATCTTGTTGAGACCTTGGACAGAGACAACCCTTGATCTTGTTGAGACCTTGGACAGGGCCAACCCTTGATGTTGTTGAGACCTTGGACAGGGCCGACCCTTGATGTTGTTGAGACCTTGGACAGGGCCAACCCTTGATGTTGTTGCGACCTTGGACAGGGCCACCCCTTGATGTTGTTGAGACCTTGGACAGAACCAACCCTTGATCTTGTTGAGACCTTCGACAGAGCCAACCCTTGATCTTGTTGAGACCTTGGACAGAGCCAACTCTTGATCTTGTTGAGACCTTGGACAGGGCCAACCCTTGATGTTGTTGAGACCTTGAACAGGGCCAACCCTTGATGTTGTTGAGACCTTGGACAGGGCCAACCCTTGATGTTGTTGAGACCTTGGACAGAGCCAACCCTTGATGTTGTTGAGACCTTGGACAGAGCCAACCATTGATCTTGTTGAGACCTTGGACAGAGCCAACCCTTGATCTTGTTGAGACCTTGGACAGAGCCAACCCTTGATGTTGTTGAGACCTTGGACAGAGCCAACCATTGATCTTGTTGAGACCTTGGACAGAGCCAACCCTTGATCTTGTTGAGACGTTGGGCAGAACCAACTGTTTATGGATGATGGTGAGAACACTACCTTGAGAAATTCCAAGTTTTGCAGATATTTGGCAACCTTCATCTTCCATGATTAATACCTCAACATGGGAAACCGTATGTAGGTCAGTTGCGTCTGACCTGGGGTCATCTTCGAGGGACTCGCGTTCATGCTTACAATCGATCACCTATCTGTCTTCTCTAGAATATGAGGGTGTACATTCACCAAACACGATCACCACGTGGTCGTGGATCTCTTTGGAGCTACACCTTCTTTCCATTAAGATTTGACGACGCCACGATGATTGGGCCAAACTTCTGAATTATATACTCTGAACAACAAATAACAACAGATTAATGAAGTCTAAACCCAACTGATGTTCCTCCGACTCCCACAAAAGGCTTTCCTTTTTTTTCTTCACCTATTGAAGAATGCGTGAAGTTGTTTCCAAGGAATGGTTCATTGATTGATTGCCTGACATATTGAACCCATTGCTTTCCCCCTTTTCATGAGAGATAAGCATAGACGAATCGACTTGTTGTGACTTTTTGGGCTTAAATGCTAGAATGAAATTGTTTTTGGCTAAAAGGCCTATTTCCATTTTTGATTCCCACCCACCCACCTCTGGAACAAACTCCCTCACTCTCTTCAATCCCACTCCTCCCTCCAGGTCTTTAAAACAGCTGTTCACCACCATCGCTTATCTTCCCCCATCCAAAACCTTGATCTTTTCTACCCCCGCTAATTTCACCCCAGATACTTTTTTTTTGGGAAATTCCAACTTCTGTCCTGGAAGTCCTTGCAGTGTCCTTGTGTTTTATACTTCTCCCACTCCCCTTCCCTTCCCCCTTCCCACGCCTCCCCCCCCCCCAAGCCCTCTTCCTCCCACAGATCTCTCGATGTCCCTGCTCTCAAATGCGGTGTTTGTGTGCTTCCCCTTCTCTGCCCATCTTGTCTCCCGCTACCCTTATTATATACTTTGTGTGTCTGTTTTGATGTTTTGTGTGATTAATGTTAGCTCTTTGACGAGCCTCGATTCTGTATACAAAAAAAGGAAAAAAGTAGAAGTGATTCTTCGCCATTGGGAGATAGGACCAAAAACGAAACATAACAGGATATTTCAAAGTTTTGGACGGATTTAGACAAAACTTTGTGGACAGGTTGTGTGTCTGACAAGTCTTATTAATAAGTTGATGAGTTTGATTACAAAACAGGTTGGGAATGGAACACTGCACAAAGCTATGACTATTCAGTCTGAGTGGCTGATGCTATTTGCCAAGTGGCACTAGATTGCGACCTCTAAGCTCTGCTGTCAGCCCATTGATTCAGGTGTTTGGTTATCTATTTGTGGTGAATCGGATATCAAGCACAATGCATACCTGATTTTGAATATCAGGTGCGATGACAACCGTACGAAGCCTATGGGTCAAATGGAATGGTCTATAGCTGGCGATGCTCCGCTAAGATGGGATTTTCGTCGCCATCGAGGTTTATCCATGCATTTGCACAATCCGAACCTTTTACCCACTCTTCTTGGATAAACTGACAATTTTGGAACAACCTTTGAGAAAAGGATGCACTAAACGTGTCACTGAAGGATGCACGAAATTTTATTGGTTGACACAGCATGTAATTTTGCCAAAGTGCTGTTAAACCGAAGGTTTTTGGAAATACAAACGATGCCATTTGTGTTCGTGTTCAAAATCTGAAATTCATTTGAAACTAGAACGCCACTCAGTAGAGCGCATGCTCCCGCCGTGGGTCAAGTTGGAATAGTACGATTTCACAAAAGTTTGAGGGAGTAGTTCAGTGACAACACAAGACAAGACAAACAAGACAGACACTGCACAGATATATATATATATATAATATATATAGAAGATAATGTTTTAAAAAAACAACAAGGCAATTTCACTTACATTTTCGGATTCAGCGTTCAATTCTATATAAGTGAGTGTGTTTTGAGGCATGTGTGACTTCAAAAAAAATTGTAAGCCAGAAAAACGTTCGTTTCATTCCTTAGGGATACAACATGTAAAACTGGCCCAAACGTCAAAACAAAACTCGCTCATTTTACGTCGTACAAGCTAATGCGAACACTCATTCTTCTGGGAAGAATTCCGTGCACATGCTGGTCACACTTATAACTCACCTAACTCTTTATAAGTTCATCAAACACTGACACCGCGATTGACATTCGCTGAGGTAAATACTAAATGTTGATATCTCTTCTGAGGTAAAAAAAGGAAAAAAAGGAAAACAGTTTTAAAGCATTATACGTATCAAACGATACATTTTATGAAATGGGGAAACCGAATACACACTTTGGTGGTTTTAAAATGACAGAATATGTCTTTATTAGAAAAAAAAATGAACATTGACGACGACGCTGATAAACAATACACTGCTCTAACGCATAACCACGAGTTTAAACTACATTTACAACAAATATGAAAACTATTTTCATATCACAATGTTAAACATAGAAGATAATGTAAAAAAAAAAATGAGCCCTATCTTCCAATGGTAAAAAAAATTCCCCCCAAAAAATCCTGGATCCAGATATCCTGAGCTTCACCAAAAAGTAATCAATTCTTCCTTATCCCAAGGGCAATCATCCCACCAACTTTCATCCACATCCGTTCAGAACTTTTCCAGATATCTTGTACACACACACACACACACACACACACACACACACACACACACACACCACACACCACACACCACACACCACACACCACACACACACACACGAGTAACCAGAACAGCACTCGGTAGAGCGCAAACCTCCGCCAGGATGAACAGTTTACGTTTTGTATCCCACCGATAGGTCAGATCTGGATTCGGACCTGGACCGAAATCGAATTGGCTTGTTCTTGATGCCTAACCACATCCACCAAGTTTTGTCATAAGTCAACCACAACTTTTTTTGAAATATCGTGATTATATATATACTAGCAGAAGTACCCGGCATTGCCGGGCGGGGGAGGAGAGGGGGGAGGAGAGCGGGGGGGGAACGGGGGGGAGGGGGGAGGGGAACAGGGGAGAGGGGAGAAGAGGGGGAGGGGGAGAGGGGAGAAGAGGGGGAGGGGGAGAAGAGGGGGAGAAGAGGGAGAGGGGAGTAGAGGGGTAGAGGGGAGAAGAGGGGTAGAGGGGAGAAGAGGGGGAGGGGGAGAGGGGAGAAGAGGGGGGGGATGGGGAGGGTGAGGGATGGGAAGGGGTGGGAGGGGGGAGGGGGAGAGAGGAGAAGAGGGGGGGATGGGGAGGGTGAGGGATGGGAAGGGGTGGCAGGGGGGAGGGGGAGAGGGGAGTGGTAGGGGGGGAGGGGAGGGGAAGGGGGGAGGGTGGGTGGGGGGTGGGAGAGGGGAGGGGGAGGGGTGGGGGAAGAGGGGATGGGGAGGGATGGGAGGGGGAGAGGGGAGGGGTAGGAGGGGAGGGGAAGGGGTGAGGTGGAGAGGGGAGAAGAGGGGGGGAGGGTGAGGGGTGGGAGGGGGGGAGGGTGAGGAGGGGGAGAGGGGAATGAGGGGAGGGGAGGGGGGAGGAAGGGGGATGGAGGAGGGGGTGGAGGGTGAGGGATGGGAGGGGTAGGGGGAGGGGTAGGGGGGAGGGGAATGAGGGGAGGGGAGGGGGGAGGAAGGGGGAGGGGGGATGGGGGGGGGAGGGTAGGTGGGAGGGGGAGGGGTGGGAGGGGTAGGAGGGGTAGGGGAGGGGGGGAGGGGGGAGGTTACATTACACCGATTTACATTGGAAACTGCTGAAATATGTACGCAACTTCAACTTAGCACAGTTTAGTAAATACTCGAGATAAATCCATGCGGTAAAAGATTGCTGAGAGTTGCTAAGACCTACGACTTAGAAATTCCACCTGGACACACTTCAGGGGGCACTTTCAAAGGGGAGATGTGCTTATTCTTTCTAAAAAATATTTTAGGTGTGGTATAGACACGATATTTGCAAGCATCGGTTTCAAAAATCGAGCAAATATGGTAAATATTACTCACGTGAAACCAGGATCCGTCTCGGTGGTAGCCATGAGTGTGTAGATGTCACATGATCAGTCATGAAGAGTGGTTAAGTCAAAAATATGACATACCATGGCATAAAAACGATTTGCCCGCAAAGCATTGCACCGCAACGGTGGTCACAGAGTGCCATGCACAGCGTGACGTAAGTAGTGCGCGCAGCGCCCCTGGCGGAATTGCTTGTTTTCTTGTGACGTCATCGGAGTACGCGCGCAGGGCACCCTGGGACACCTCGGCCATTTTGATACCCTCTCGAACAACGTCGTCAGCGGATTCACATTAAATAGTTTTTGTTCACGACCAGTCATGCCAATTTGCGGCGTATTTCGTTGTTCAAACAGGCCAGGCGTTAGGCCAGGAGTCAAGTTTTACAAAACGCCCAAACTTCTACTGAATGAAACAAGAAATGAAGAAACTGGAGAGAAACTGAATGAAGAAACTGAAAGAAACAAGAAATGAAACAAGAAGTGAGGAAACAAGAAATTTAAGTGAAGAGAGGCGGCGTTTGTGGAAGGCTGCCATCAATCGCAGTGACATCCAAACAGAATCACAGTGGGATCGCACACCTGTCTGCTCCGAGCATTTTGTTAACAGTAAGTAAGAACATGTTTCATTGTATAACCATACAATTACTATAATCATTAATGATATTGAATACAATACATACATTTGAACAAATGGAGGGCACTTAATCAATCAGGTCCATAACATTAACACAAGCAGCTTTAAAAAATACATGTTTGTTTAATATATTAATACCTTGGATCGAATCAAGTGGACGTCATTCAGTTCTTTGTGTAGGATTTGTCGCACCCATCCATCTTGGTACAACCTGTATGCCTCGAGGGATTTATACTTCTTCAACTCATCTTTGGTATAGGCCGATTTGCTGAACAACAGGTAGTTGATCACGTCGATGTGGGTCACCTGAGGCCACTTGCTCACATTCTTCTCAAATTGATCATTTGATAGACCATAAGGGTCACACCCAATGACAGAAATCTTCTCTTTGTAACGAACAAGAACGTCCGGGGGGAGCGTCTCTTGGTAGCCAAGGTTGGCACTCGCACTGCTAGCCATTTTAAACTACATTTACTGTTTAAACTACTCAAGTTTAAACTACACTTTAAACTACTCAAGAACAAAACTCAAAAAACTCAAGTTTAAACTACTCAAACAACTCAAGCCTGGATCTACCGTATCCTTACGTACACTCCAAGTCTGTTCTACAGGTAGTTGGTTGCAGGTTGACCCACTGCCCAGGTGTTCACCAGTTCACTGGTCCACGGCAAACTTAAACCGAATGTTCTGTGTTTGTTGGGCAACAATACGTAATATAAACTAGATGGCACCACACTCCACATGAACGTGACAAAACAAACAAAATTACTTTATAAAACAGACTTTTTGCGATCCGCATTCACCATAAACCAACGCAACAAATCGATATCAGCGCACACGGACAGATTAGCTTGGGTATCAAAATGGCCGCCGCGCAATGCGAGATGGGTAATTTGTGACGTCAGTGAAAACAAAGGATTACCGGTCCCTATCAAAGACATTTAATTCATATCGCACAAAATCGACAAAAATCGACACAAAACACGATCGCTTTTCGCTCTGAATTACGTGCAAACGTGTGACGGAAATCACCATCGCCCAGCATCGAATGCCAACCAAGATGGCGCCCGGTAACTGCATCTCCACCTATGTGGAGTGAATGGCAATGGTCACATCACGTGATCGCTCTGAGTGAATCAGCGAGCTGTTCTGACACCGGCTGAGATTAGCGGGTACTTCGCTGAAATGCGCTGAGGTAAATATGAATAAAAAATATGGATCGTCAAATATTTTGAGGTCGGCCATGTTCGTCCCAGGCTCAATGGCCATGTCTATGCCAAATATCAAGCACGTGAGCCTCTCCGTTTCGGAGTCTATCGGTAACATTACACACACACACACACGCACACACACACACGCACACACACACACGCACACACACACAAACTGTGTTTATATATATATATATATATATATATATATATATATATATATATATATATATATATATATATATATATATATGTATATGTATATATATATATATATATATATATATATGTATATGTATATGTATATGTATATATATATATATATATATATATATATATATGTATATGTATATATATATGTATATATATATATATATATATATATATATATATATATATATATATATATATATATATATATATATGTATATGTATATAGTTTTTGGCCCTTTTGATGGTGAAGAATCACTTATAAAAACTCTCAGATCCAGATCTGGATCCGGATGTACACTAAAATCGAATAATTTCGCCTGTGTAACATACCCAACTTTTCAGCCAAATTTCGTCCGAATCTGTCCACAACCTCTTGAGATATCTTGTTCACAGACAGACAGAGATAAAAACGACCTCCATCGACCTTCGGTGGCGGAGGTCAAGATCAAGTGGTTCTTGGATCATCGACCAAGTGACAGACACACAGACAGTGAACCAATCACTTTGCCCCACTTTGTGCTACCAATGTGGTAATAAGTAGAGTACAGGGTGATTAAAAAATAAAAGTGAAACCACAGTGTTAACTTCAAATTAAATAAAAAATCATGATATCACAGAATTACATGAATCGATATATGTCCAAACCATGAGAAATGTCATACGTATAACTTAAAAAATTCGATTTGTCCTTCCTTGGCACATTTGAAGTCTTGTCCACATATGAGGGTTTTATCCTCAGCTTAATGGAGTACTGCCCTAACGTCTAGACTGGTGCGACTGCCTCATACCTTGCTCAGCTTGTTAGGGTTAGCTTCTGTATCCATCTTGTCCACCACCTGCTTTCTCCACTACCCCTAATCGTTACCCCCATTCTTTGTCTGTCCGTCTTCGTCTATTTTCTCTCTAGGCCCCGATTTTGGCATTTCCCCCCCTATCTCTTTCTACTGTTATATTTGGTATGTTGCATCCTGATCCGTTCTGTTTTCTATCTTCCACGAGTGTTGACTCTCATGACCCATGTTCAATGACCTCGGAGGTTGTCACTGACTTGTCCTGAATGACTTTACCGGTCTTGGGATTTGAAATTTAGGTTTAGCACATTCCCTACTTCCTGAACTTTTTTTTTTTTTTTTTTTTGTATACTGAATCGAGGCTCGTGAAAGAGCTAACATTTACTTCACAAACAAATCAACCAGACAAACAAAATATATAAAAAGAGGGAGCGGAAAACAAGATGGGGAGAGAAGGGGAAGCACACAAACACAACATTTGAGAGCAGGGAGATGTGTGGAAGGGAGAGGGCTTAGGGGGAGGAGGCGTGGGAAGGGGGGGGGGGGGGGAGGGAGAAGTATAAAACACAAGGACACCAAAGACTTCCAGGACAGAAGTTGGTATTTCAAAAAAGTGGAATTGGGGTGAAATTAGCGGGGGTAGAAAAGATCAAGGTTTTGGATGGGGGAAGATAAG
>NC_136268.1:25299614-25514911 GCF_964187855.1 Myxine glutinosa | reverse complement strand
AAGTTGGTATTTCAAAAAAGTGGAATTGGGGTGAAATTAGCGGGGGTAGAAAAGATCAAGGTTTTGGATGGGGGAAGATAAGAGATGGTGGTGAACAGCTGTTTTAAAGACCTGGAGGGTGGAGTGGGATTGAAGAGAGTGAGGGAGTTTGTTCCAGAGGCGGGAGAAAAGAGGAATGAAGGAGTGAAGGTGAGCAGAGAGTCTTGATTTTGGCAGTTTGACCATAAGAGGGTTGCAGGCAGATCTTGTGCGACCTGTAGGAATATTTGCGGGACAGAGCCCAGAGAGAGCTGGGGGGGCAAGGCCAGAGAGGAGTCGGTAGAAGACGGAAAGACCACCAACCTGCCTGCGGTGAGTGAGTGAGAGGCCCTTGGAGTTAGCTTCCATCGCGGGAGATTCCAATGATTCTGAATGCTTTGGTTTCAACAGCGTGAAGACGAGCTAGGTGTGAGGCAGGAGCACCAGCCCAGAGGGGAGAGCAGTATTCCATTGAGCTGCGGATGAAAGCCTTGTATGTGGTGAGGAGCTCAGGTGTGCCAAGGAAGGACTTCGCACGACTGAGGATGCCCAGTCGGCGACTGGCTTTGGAGGCCAGATTTGAAATGTGGTTTTCCCAGGAAGATCATGGCAGATAGTGAGACCCAATCCCAGATAGTGAGACTTTATCCATTTACGTTTATTTAACTTAGACGGAGCTTCTCTGCAGTTGAAATTGCTTTTGAACTTTCTCGGTTTCCCTTAAGTGACTCGTTCGGAAATCGATTTGCTCTGAAAAGTCTTCTGGTCCATAGTCCAGGGCATGCTTCTCTCTCGCTTATGAGTAATATTTGCCAGTTGTTATCTACACCTTCTCAGCTATACATACCTGTAACAAGTTGGTAAAAAGGAAGCTGTAGGGTAAAATATGGTGTGGGATCAACTTGACCTTTGACCACCAGCATTCTGTGCTGGCGATGAGCCATCTTATGGGGGTTGTCGGCAGGGTACGTATGGTGTGTCTCCGTCCTCTAGCATTTGGTGAAGAATCGAAGAAGATTACGATGCAGGAACAATGGCATTGGTATGATAAAACAAGCGGATCCTGCCCTGCCCTGCCGTGCCCACCGTTACACCTTCAAACGTGGCAGGAAAATAGCTCTCGTAGCTTGCAAATTGATTTACTAATCTTGGCAACAGAGATGTTGAAGCTACACCATCGTGCCAACTTTCTCACCAGCCTTCTATTTTCAGTTCTACTTCACCACCCACCCCCCTTTCCTCTAATCTTTCCCAATTTGGTTCATTGCCGCTGTCCCTCATTTCACAGAGGGCTTTTGAATGGGATTACGGAAGAGCGAGAACTGGCGTGTTTAGAGCTGCGTGTGATTTACTCCCTGCATGCAAAGATGACATTGGATGGGTCATATCGACCTCATTGGTCCCAGGCCATTGCGTTCGGCTTCATATGGGGTTAGCAAAAGGTTCCCACCTGCAATTGAGATCCCCTTTCATGTCCCAAATCCCTTTTCCAATCGGACCTTTTCTCGGCCTGTTTGGCGATGGTCCAGCAAAACGCTTTCCTGAGACGAATTATGCCCACATGCTTCATTTCGCTCAAAATGATATATTGGTTCATCGATTCTTCATTACTTTAGGTAAACAGGGGAAGCTGGGGTGGAAGTGGAGGGGTTTTCCGTGCATTCTTTGCCGGGTGGAAATTGGGGCACCCGCTTGAGCCTTAGCACTTGATGGAGCAATTAATTTTGGTAGAGTGGCCAGACATTCGGTGTTTGTCGTTAATTGAGTTCGGGAGTAATTTACATTGGTCATCTTCCGGTGGTAATGTC
This sequence comes from Myxine glutinosa, assembly GCF_964187855.1. Taxonomy (NCBI): domain Eukaryota; kingdom Metazoa; phylum Chordata; class Myxini; order Myxiniformes; family Myxinidae; genus Myxine; species Myxine glutinosa. The sequence goes on along the minus strand of NC_136268.1, from coordinate 25,513,085 downwards.
TGTCTTTCAGCAGGTGGAATCACTTTCTGCCAATCACGAGGCATTAACGAAACGCCACAAATAAAATCTGGTGTTAATTGCATCATCTCGTATCTCCATGGAAATGGAAATTTCCATGTCATGTCCGGATTTTTTTTTTTTGTATACAAGATCGAGGCTCGTGAAAGAGCGAACATTAATCACACAAAAAGTGAAACCGACGCATAAAACACAAAAAAACAAGGAGAGCGGTAGACAAGATGGGGAGAGAGGGGGAAGGACACAAACACAACATTTGAGAGCAGGGACATCGGGAGAAATGTGGGAGGGGGAGGGCTTGGGGGGAAGTGGGAAGAGGTAGAAAACATATGAACACTGCAAGGACTTCCAGGAAAGAAGTTGGAATTTCCAAAAAAAAAAAGTGTATCTGGGGTGAATTAGCGGGGGTAGAAAAGATCAAGGTTTTGGATGAGGGGAGATGAGAGATGGTGGTGAACAGCTGTTTTAAAGACCTGGAGGGAGGAGTGGGATTGAAGGGAGTGGGGGAGTTTGCTCCAGAGGCGGGAGAAAAGGGGAATGAAAGAATGAAGGTGAGCAGAGAGCCTAGAATTTGGCAGTTTAACCATAAGAGGGTTGCAGGCAGATCTGGTGCGACCTGAAGGAATATTAGGGGACAGAGCACAGAGAGAGCTGGGGCAGCAAGACCGGAGAGGAGTCGGTAGAAGACAGAAAGACCACCAACCTGCCTACCAAACGGATTTCCATGTCATGATCATGTAGATAGATGTAGCTGTGCTACCTCGGTTTGGAATGAATGATCGTTTTAAAGGCCATTTTCCCCGCTAGAGCGGGGGTTAGCCTTGCGGGCCCCATGACAATCATGGTTCCCTGTTTGAGGCAATGTTTTTATGGCCGGATGCCCTTCCTGGCGCCAACCCTTGGTCACCTCCTACGATGCGCAGGGATACGGTGTACCTATTCTAAATCGGGGTACACACCGTGATCATTCATCCCAGCAAGCTGGTACTCAATTTGCCGACCTCGGAAGGATGACGGGCTGAGTCAACCCCCCTGGTGTTAATTCAGCGATCGACCGGGATTCGAACCCAGGATCCGAGGATCCCAAGCCGGCACCCTAACCGCTAAGCCAACACCAGGCAGGTTGGAATGGTGCAGCTATTCCTCCATTTGGACCAGTCTAGCTAGATAACTCCTGTTTGGACCAATTTAGCTGAGGAACCCTCATTAGGATCAATGGCACAATAGGAGCTATGGCACCTCAGTTTGGGCTGGTGTAGCTAATCCACCTCCTTTTGGAGGGTGTAGCTAAGGAAATGCCATTAGGACCGGTGTAGCTATGGCATCTACCTCCATTTGGACTACTTTAGCTATGGTATCTCTGTTTGGACTAGTGTAGCTAGGGAACCTCTGGATGGTGTAGATAGGCAACCCCCATTTGAATAGGTGTAGCTGTGCTACCTCAGTTTGGAATGGTGCAGCGATGGCACTTCCGTTTGGAGTTAGGGTAACTGGGTAACACCCATTTGGACTGGTGTAGCTCGGGAGCCTCCATTTTAATAGTGTACTATGGTATCTTCATTTAAATGTTTCTACAATTGCAGTTATTACTTCCCTTCTGATAACCACCATAAGACCCTATGTGGCTGTTCAGGTGGAGAATCTGCTGTTGGTAGGCCGAATTAACCTTTGCACCTTGTTTCTCATTTGCAATCACTTATTGGAGTTAATAGTAATTTTGGTAATTACATTCTCTGAGCTGCAGGTTGATTACTCGAATATAATTTGCTGCCAAATTGACTTTTCCAGAATTCTCCTTCTCTCTTCCCTGCAGAGCTTACTATAGCGTAACAATGGAGACTTCAAATTTATGTATTTCTAACGGTTTTATTTTCATGTATTCAAATTAAGGTTTAATATTCTACAAAAGCTTAATGAAAAATTTGACATAGATATATTTGAAATGCTCATTTGGCTTTTCCTCCAGCTTCTTCCTCTCACTTCTCCTCTCACTTCTCCTCTCACCTCCTCCTGATGACGTCTCATTGTGACTGCATCCATGAGTCCTTTGATAGTGTAAAAATATGCATTACGGATAACAATAACATGACTAGGCCCAAATGCATTTATCATGTCTCGCTAATCCACAATTATGGATTAAAATCTTTGGAAATATAATGTGATACTATAAGAATGTGATTGATCAATTATCCTTGCACTTCCTATGTTCTCAGGTCACATCTCTCATTTGGTGTCGCATTATTTAAATTATTGATCTTTCTTCGTTCTGTTACCCTCCTGCCTTGCCCGGCCTATTCTTTCAGATCAAGGTTCTTCCGTTCTGCGCTTGTCGGTCTAAAACCCGTCACCATCATTCGGCCTGCTCCTGCATGAGATTCTGCTCTGTTTATGTATGTCCATAGGTCTAAAGGTACTCTCAAAATAATCACCTCAAACAAATGTGGCTTTGAGTTCAAAAAAAAAAAAAAAAAATTTTTTTGCGTAGAATCAGGACCACAGTTTTGTAAAAAAGAAAAAAAAATTCACCATCAATACTACCTTGCTTGCACAAAGATGGCAGGCTGTTTGCGACAGATGGCTCAGAAGGGGGCCACTGCAGTCGTGCGCTCGGCTTGGAGAGAAGCCGCCGCTGTCTAATGCTAGGCTCAGAGTGTCCACCACTGTTGGACGCTTAGCTGTGGGATGTCAGGGGGGCTGTTTTGGAGAAGGAATCAGGGTGGAAGGGGGTGGTCCGTCAGACGCTCGGTCGGTGGGCCCATCGTTAGATTCTTTGCTTGACGGGGGCTGCAAGACGTGTGCTTGGCTTGGCATCTTCTCAAACGTTTTGATGCATTTCATGGAGCAAGTTAATAGGGGTTTAGTCTGAAATTTTCATTCAGAGCGTACCAGTGAATGGAATTGAAGGATTTATTTTGACAGCTCGAATTAGTTCATTTTTGTTGAAGGTGTGAGAGCGAGGGCAATATCCAGTTTAATATTTAATTTTGGTTTCAAACAGCTTGTTTCCTTTTCCTATCAATCTTGGACATGAACATGTTCACATTGTGATGTAATTTTTAAAATAAAATGCCTTAACTTTGTCATGCCCACTCCTTCATTTATAAACCAGTGTGGCGGACACGAAAGCTCACTGGCGTGAGGGCATCATTCTGTGCACCAAGTGGGCGGCGGCCACGCCCGAGGGGTAGGCGTGGCCGCGGGATATACACCGGGCGCGCAGCCCGGAGCGCTCCAGTGCTACAGTCGAGCTCTTATAATAAAGACTCTTGAACTTACCGCGTTGTCCGCTTCCTCCTTGTTATACAAGCAAGCGCGCGTAGCACCGTGCTTCATTGGTGACCCTCCGACGTTCTGGTCAGCCGTCGCTGACCACCCGAACCCGCCACAGCAATGGCAACCAACGCGGTCCACATCAAACTCCCCGAGTTCTGGGAGACGCAAGCCGAAGTTTGGTTCCTGCAGGCAGAAGCCCAGTTCCGACTTCGAGGCATCACGGTGGACGAGACCATGTACTGCCACATGGTCGCCTCCCTCGGGCCCGGCACGGCCGCCCGCGTCGTGTCGGCCCTGAGGAACCCACTGGCCGACGGCAGGTACGAGGCGATCAAGCGTCTCCTCCTCGCCACGTTCGGCCTCACGGTGGACGCACGGGCCGACCGCCTCCTGGACCTCCCCGAACTCGGTGACACGCGACCATCGGTCCGCATGGACCATATGCTGTCGTTGATGGGCGACTAAACCCCGAACGCTCTATTCCGGGCGTTATTTCGACGCCAGCTGCCGGCACGTGTCCGCCTCGCGTTGGCCGGTTCTGTGACGACGGAACCCCGAGCTTTCGCTGCCGAGGCCGACAGGTTCTTCGCGGCTTTGGAGGCGCAGGCGAGTTTTGGCGCGGCCGTCGCGCATCCCGAGGCTGACCCTGATGCTGATGCACCACACCTCGTGGATCCCGAGGCTGATGCACGCCGCGTGGCCGCCGCCACGCCACGCCCACCACCACCGCGAAAACCGCGGCCTCCGCCTTCGCCGCAAACCTGGTGTCATTTCCATGCCACGTTTGGCCACAAGGCGAGGAATTGTTACCCGCCGTGCTCCTTCGGCAAGTCGGGAAACTACAAAGCCGGCGCTCGGTAGTGGCCCTGAGCGTCAGCCATTCCGGCAGCCTTCTTTTTATAACGGACACCTTGTCCGGGCGCCGTTTCCTATGCGACACGGGGGCACAGGTGAGCGTTATCCCTGCCTCTACGTCCGACAAGCACACCGCGGGCCAGGGCCCCGCGTTGCTTGCCGCAAACGGAACACCCATACGCACATTCGGGAAGCGCTGCCTCTCCCTGCGGTTCGGAAGGCAACGCTTCACGTGGACGTTCGTAACCGCTAGTGTCCCCATGGCACTGCTCGGTGCGGACTTCCTCTGTGCACACGGGTTGTTGGTAGATGTGAAGAACAGACGTCTCGTCCAGGCTGAAACGTTCAGCTCGCTTGGTTTCGCGCTGAGCAGCTCGTTGAGCGGCTCACTGAGTGGCTCACCGAGCGGCTCGCCAAGCGGCTTGCTGAGCGGTTCGGTCCCGGCGAGGTTAGTTTGTACGCTTCCGGCAGCGGACGACTTCACCCGCCTCCTCGCCAGCTTCCCGCCCTTACGCGGCCCACCTTCTCGGCGGGGGCCGTCAAGCACGGGGTGGAACACCACATCCCCACCGCCGGGCCACCGGTCTACGCCCGGGCACGCCGCCTCGAGCCGACGAAGCTCACGCTAGCTAAAGCGGGGTTCGCTACGCTGGAGCGGCTCGGCATCGTGCGGCGCTCCGAGAGTGCTTGGGCGTCGCCGCTCCACATCGTGCCCAAGCCCGGCGGGGGATGGCGACCGTGCGGGGACTACCGGCGCCTCAACGACGCCACCAGCCCCGACCGCTACCCCGTCCCCCACATCCAGGACTTCTCCGCCCGGTTGGCGGGCATGTCCTTCTTTTCGAAGGTTGACCTCATACGCGGCTACCATCAGGTCCCCGTCAGGCCGGAGGACATCCCGAAGACGGCGGTCATCACGCCATTCGGACTCTTCTAATTTCTTCGGATGCCCTTCGGTTTGAAAAATGCGGCTCAGGCGTTCCAGCGATTAATGGACAGCGTCTTGCGCGACTTGGATTTCGTCTACGTGTACCTGGACGACATCCTCGTCGCCAGCGCGTCCCGCGAAGAGCACCTACACCATCTCCGCACGCTCTTCGAACGTCTGGGCCAGCATGGCCTCATCCTGAACCCCGCCAAATGCCGGTTCGGCATCGCCGACATCGACCTTTTGGGGCACCGCGTCACCAGGCACGGGGCCGTCCCCCTACCGGCCAAGGTGGAGGCGCTGAAGGGGTTTCCGCGCCCCCGCACGATCAAGGGGCTCCAGGAGTTATTGGGCATGGTAAACTTTTACCATCGGTTCCTGCCCCGCATCGCCCAGCTCCTGCGGCCCTTGCACGAGGCCCTCCGAGGGAAGCCGGGCAAAGGTGACGTTACCTGGACCGAGCAGATGGACGTGGCGTTCGCGGGCGCGAAGCTCGCCTTGGCTAACGCCACCATGCTCGCGCACCCGGCGCCCGATGCACCGATCGCCCTCACCACCGACGCCTCGGACTACGCGGTGGGCGCGGTGCACGAGCAATGGGTGCGTGGTGCCTGGCAACCGCTGGCGTTCTTCAGCCGGCAGCTTCGCCCGCCCTAACGCCGTTATAGTACCTTCGACCGCGAGTTGCTCGGGCTTCACCTGGCGGTCAGGCACTTCCGCCATCTGCTTGAGGGCCGTGCTTTCACGGCCTTCGTCGACCACAAGCCACTGGTCTTCGCGATGGGCAAGGTCGCCGAGCCGTGGTCGGCCCGGCAGCAGCGTCACCTCTCGGCCGTGTCCGAGTACACGACGGACATCTGGCACGTCGCGGGGAAGGACAACCCGGTGGCGGATTGCCTTTCCCGGTCCGTCGCCCACGCAGTCCACCTTGGCATCGACTATGCCCGGATGGCGGCGGACCAGGCCGCCGACCCCGGCATCCAGGCCTTGCGGACCGCCGTCACGGGCCTCCGCGTCACCGAGGTGCCGTTCGACGGCGCGGGCACGGCCCTCTTGTGTGACGTCTCCCTCGGGCGGCCTCGCCCCATCGTGCCCGCGGGCTGGCAGCGCCAGGTTTTTGACGCCATCCACGGCCTGTCCCACCCGGGCATGAAGGCCTCCCAGAGGTTGGTCGCTGACAAGTTTGTCTGGCATGGCCTCCGGAAGGCCGTCCGCGGCTGGACCAGGACGTGCCTCGCGTGCCAGCGCGCGAAGGTGCACCGGCACACCCAGGCCCCATTGGCCCCGTTCACGGTGCCGGAACGAAGGTTCGACCACGTGCACGTGGCCCTGGTGGGACCTCTGCCCCCCTCGCGGGGTTTCACCCATGTCCTGACAATGGTGGACCGCACCACCCGGTGGCCGGAGGCCGTGCCTTTGGTGGCGACGACGGCGTCGGACGTCGCGCAGGCGTTCATCGCCACCTGGGTCGCCCGGTTCGGCGCCCCCTCGAACATCTCGTCCGACCGCGGCCCCCAGTTCACCTCGGAGCTCTGGGGGGCGGTCGCGCGGGGGCTCGGGGTCCAGCTGCACCGAACCACGGCCTACCACCCCCAGGCCAACGGCCTGTGCGAGCGGTTCAACCGCTCCTTGAAGGCCGTGCTCCGGGCCACCCTCCGTGACGGCGGCTGGGTCGACAGGCTCCCCTGGGTCCTGCTGGGCCTCCGGACGGCGCCCAAGGACGACCTGCGCGCATCCGCGGCAGAGTCGGTCTTCGGACAACCGCTGCGGGTGCCGGGCGAGTTCCTCCCCGACCCCACGGCACCATGGTCCGCGGCACAGGAGCGCTCCGCGCTGCAGGAGACAGCCCGGAGGTTCGCCCCGGTGCCGACGGCGCACCACGGGCACCCGCCTACGCACGTCGCCCCAGAGCTTCGCACCGCGGAGTACGTCTTCGTCCGGCACGACGCTCACCGGACACCACTGCGGCCCCCGTACGACGGGCCTTTCCGCATGCTGGAGACCGGGGTGAAACATTTCACCTTGGACATCGGCGGTACACCCGACCGCGTCTCGGTGGATCGCCTCAAGCCGGCCCACCTCGACGTGGACCACCCACCGCCGGTGGCTCGGCCCCCGCGTCAGGGCCGCCCCCCTGCGGGCCGACCCCCGGCACCGCCCAGGCCTGCCGGCACGCCGCCCCCCGGTCCTGCACCCATCCCGGGTGCAGCCGGAGGCATCCCAGCTGGCATCCCTGCACCCCGGACGCCGCCGGTCGCCAGAGGGCGCTTCGGCCGGGTCATCCGTTTGCCCCGCAAACTGGCCCTCCAGGTGCGCGGGAATTCTGGGGGGGCGCGTGTGGCGGACACGCAAGCTCACTGGCGTGAGGGCATCATTCCGCGCACCAAGTGGGCGGCGGCCACGCCCGAGGGGTAGGCGTGGCCGCGGGATATACACCGGGCGCGCAGCCTGGAGCGCTCCAGTGCTACAGTCGAGCTCTTATAATAAAGACTCTTGAACTTACCGCGTTGTCCGCTTCCTCCTTGTTATACAAGTAAGCGTGCGTAGCACCGCTCTTCACCAGCGTCTTTAATGTCGTATTCCTTCCTTACAGGAAGTTTGAGTGATGGGAGATGAGAGTGGGTAAAGAAACTATACACTCTTGTTTCAACTGTGTGTGCGTGTGGCGATACAGGCGTACAGTACGGCTGATGTGTTTATATCTTCTTTATTAGACATAATGTGGATGTAAATGAACACTCGTTTTACTCCGCGCGCGTTGTACATCACGTGCAGTGAATTTCACCTCCCGCTCCCAGCACCTTGTATTTATGATTTTAAAAAAAAAACGCTCTGTACACCGCCCTTGAGGCTCGGTTTGCAAGCCACCGTCTGCAGTTCCAAAATAAGAGACGTAATTGCTCTTTTATGGAGAAAGTTTTTCTTTTTTGTTTTATCCTCAAAAATATACCGTAGTGAACACACATTCGTGTTAAAAGATTGGACTTTAAAACCTAGCCTTGTGAAGGGGGACAGACATCTGTACAAACACACAAACGGACATTGTGTTCTATATGGTATCGTCCTTCTCGCCCTGTGGAGTCTACTATTACTATTATTATTATACCCTCTGGAGTCTACTATTATTATTATTATTATTATTATTATAATTATTATTATTATTATTATTATTATGCACATCGAATCCAGGAGGCGGTCATTGCGCGGTAAATTTGAATGCGGTTAGAGCCGATAAATTCGGCTTGTAGACATTTCGGCGCATGCGTGAAGCCGATAGAATCGGCTTGTAGACTCCAGAGGGTTAATCTAAAAGTACAATGATCTCCTTTATCATCCATATCCTAAATGTCATTTATATGTCCAACTTCCAGTTCCCTATTCACTTTTTCCTTGTACGACTGTCGAGTATTCCTTTCCATCGTTTGATCCACTCTATTGTAAAATTCTGATCCACACTCTCTCTACTGTAAAACTACTTTGTACGATCATAAGCACCCCCCTCATCCCCCATTCCCTCCCTTCTGTTCTCTTTCAGGAGGGTAAATCAAAGTCCTGATGATAAATAGTTGAACCAAAACAGCTTTGTGACGTTTCGCACGACTTCTTCCAAACTATCCAACAGCTCTGTGGTTGCGGAATCCTGGGGGTCGGCATCTGGCTGTCGGTAACCCAGGGGAACTTTGCGACGCTCTCTCCATCCTTCCCCTCCCTCTCCGCTGCCAATGTCCTCATCGCTGCAGGAACCATTGTCATGGTCATCGGCTTCCTCGGATGCCTTGGCTCCATTAAGGAAAACAGGTGTCTGCTTGTCAGTGTAAGTTTGCTGTGATAAGGGATTCCTCAATTTTTTTATATATTTTTTATTTCTCCCCATTTGCTCTTCCAACTGCAATTTTCTCGGTTGTCTATTCCTAAAGTAGTCATCTGGTGATTGTGCTTTATAATGTGCACCCTTGTATGGAAAGGCCTGAAGACATTCCTCTGAAGCTCGTGTAAGACAATGGGGTTGGCATGAGCCAGTGGCATGGACATGGTGCTCGTAAGGGTATTTCCTAAGACACCTTGGTATTTCAAGATACCTTTCCTATATTTCCATTGGAATTTCTAGACATTTCTATAAGGCAGATGGTTACAATTACTATAGCTTGGATAAAGTAATTAATTGCAGTGTCAAGATTATTATTAATGAATGGGCAGAGAACAGGAGGAAAGAGATGGGATGGGGTGGCCGTTAAATGGGCATCACATCTTCCGGCATTAGTTTGTGGATGTTAAAGATCCCATGGTGTCATTTCACGAAGAGATGCTGAGTTATCATGAACAAACACCATTAACAAATTTAAAATACTTGTCCCAACTACCTTGTTGAGCATCAGGCCTCGTTAGCCAGTTCGTGAAAGGCTTGGGCCAAAATCTTCCCTCAGCCAACCCCACAAGAACGTGGGAATAAATGTGGCTGTTAAAGAAGACTCTGATGAAACGCCAACTCCAGATCATAATGTTGAGGTTGAGTGTCAAACTGTAAAATGTTCAGAAAATGTTGTGTGAATGTTCTACAAACTGTTTTACAGTAAAACGAAATATTCTAACACCCGCTCCTCCCCACACCTTCCAGTTTTTCTTTGGCATCCTTCTGGTGTTCCTGATGGAGGTGACTGCTGGAATCCTTTTTGTGACGTACACAGAACAGGTGACATTCCACACTTTTGTCGTCTTTCACAAAAAGTAGTATTTTTACATTCACTGCTGCTTTCTGTCGTGGGGTGTACACTTGGTGGTAAGGTTGTGGTAAAAGCTGGGTGGAAGGGTTGATTGCAACACAGATGGCTAGATACTCTGGCTCATCTCAGCACTAACCCTTGCTATACTATGCTGGCATCTGTGATTTTTGTACACGAGGGAGTTGAGACAGACATGTCCCATTCAGGATCTGGAGAAGAGAATGTTGACCAGGCCATCAAATTTGTCTGGAGCTGAAGGAGGGAAAAATGGATGCAAAAGCAGATTGGCTTATGGCATAATAGCCTGAGTGAGTTTTCTCTTGAACGATCCATAACCACTCTCGTTGAGTATTTCAAGCCGAAGCATTACGTTTTGTTCATGGAACAGTCTTCAGAATACTTTCTATTCACTGGTTCGGGTCCTCATGTCGGATGTCAGCTCTCGCATGCTCTCTCTCTCTCTCCCTCTCTCTGTCACGCTCTCGCAAACTCTTCCTCTCTCTGTCACGCTTTCTCTCTGTCACGCCCTCGCACGCTCTCTCTCTCTCTCTCCCTCTCTCTCTGTCACACTCTCGCATGCTCTCTCTCTGTGTTGCGCTCCCTCTCTCTCTGTCATGCTCTCTCTGTCACGCTCTCACTGTTGGGCTCTCGCACGCTCTTTCTCTCTCTCTCTCTGTCGGGCTATCGCACGCTCTCTCCATCGCGCTCGCATGCTCTCTCTCTCTCTCTCTCTCTGTCATGCTCTCTCTGTCATGCTCTCACTGTTGGGCTCTCGCACGCTCTTTCTCTCTCTCTCTCTGTCGGGCTATCGCACGCTCTCTCCATCGCGCTCGCATGCTCTCTCTCTCTCTCTGTCACGCCCTCTCTCTGTCGTGCGCGCTCTCTTTTTCCCTCTCTCTCTCTCGCTCTCACACGCGCTCTCTCTCTCTCTCTCTCTCTCTCTGTCATGCTCTCTCTGTCATGCTCTCACTGTTGGGCTCTCGCACGCTCTTTCTCTCTCTCTCTCTGTCGGGCTATCGCACGCTCTCTCCATCGCGCTCGCATGCTCTCTCTCTCTCTCTGTCACGCCCTCTCTCTGTGACGCCCTCTCTCTGTCACGCCCTCTCTCTGTCACGCCCTCTCTCTGTCAAGTGCGCTCTCTCTGTCAAGTGCGCTCTCTCTGTCAAGTGCGCTCTCTCTGTCAAGTGCGCTCTCTCTGTCAAGTGCGCTCTCTCTGTCAAGTGCGCTCTCTCTGTCACGTGCGCTCTCGCACGCACACACGCACACACACACACACACACACACACACACTCTCTCTCTATTGGGCTCTCGCACACTCTCTCTCTCTCTGTCATGCTCGCGCTCGCTCTCTCTCTCTGTCATGCTCGCGCTCGCTCTCTCTCTCTCTCTGTCATGCTCTCGCTCGCTCTCTGTCACGCTCTTTCTCTCTCTCTCTCTCCCACACTCTCTCCCTCTCTCTCTCTTCCACACTCTCTCTCTATTGCGCTCTCTTTCTCTCTCTCTCTCCCTCTCTCTTCCATGCTCTCTCTCTCCCTCCCTCTCTCTATCTCTTCCATGCTCTCTCTCTCTCTTCCACACACTCTCTCTCTATCTCTTCCACTCTCTCTCTCTATTGCGCTCGCACGCTCTCTCTCTCTCTTTCTCTCTCTTCCACACACACACTCTCTCTCTCTTCCATGCTCTCTCTCTCTCTCTTCCACACACTCTCTCTCTCTCTTCCACTCTCTCTCTCTCTTCCATGCTTTATCTCTCTCTTCCATGCTCTCTCTCTCTTCCACACTCTCTCTCTCTCTTCCTCTCTCTCTCTTCCATGCTCTCTCTCTCTCTCTTCCACGCTCCCTCTCTCTCTCTCTTCCATGCTCTCTCTCTAATGCGCTCTTGCACTTGCACGCTCTCTCTCTCTCTCTTCCACGCTCTCTCTGTCTCGCTCTCTCTCTACCTCGGTCATGCACTCTCTGTCTCTCTCTCTCTCTCTCTCTGTCGCGCTCTCACAAACTTTCTCTTTCTCTCTGTTGCGTTCGCTGCCGCGCTCTCTCTCTCTGTCTGTCGCACTCTCCTATGCTCACAAAACCTTCACTGGGATCTCATAAAGAAAAACCTCACGAGAGTCTCCCGATCGGATTTAGAGAAAGTGAATTCCTTAATGTAACGGGATCCTGAACATGCCAGATGGCGTGTGGTGCTCGTTGGGGCTTTCATCTCCAGAGCCTTACTTTGGCGCTTGGCCACGCACATTCGACTTCACATTCTCCCTGCAGGTGTTTTACCTGCTGGTCATCCCTACATCCATACATTACGCAGCGAGTGGGAGGAAGCTCGTGGAGGTTTTCAATTTTCCTCCACTTTTAATGGTTTGCAGTTTGTAACAAAGTTACTTGTTCATTCCAACTTGTGTTTTCATCCTTGTTGTGGATTCCATTTGTTTAAGGATGTAATTGTAAATGACAGCACAAAGGTAACTATTAATTTTTCATCCTATGAAAGACTGGTATTTACATTATCTGTCTGTGCCTCTCTCTATCCCGACTGCTCAGTTTGTGTGAATGGACATGCGAATGAAGGGGATTTAAAGCTTCCGTGATGCTACCAAAAAAACCAGTTTGCACAACTACGTCGGACCAATCTTGGGCTTGGGTTGGCGTTATTGTGGTTGGTCATACACATGTTTCCAACTTTGTTTCAACATTGGCTTTTAAACGAAAGAGTGTGAGTTGACATCGACCCAACATTCGTTATCTCCGTTAGCCCAAGAGAATGGCCACTGATGGGCCAAGGTTGGCCCTTCACAGCTGTGCGAGCTGGGCAGCCCTTTTGTCGAGTGCCATTGAGATAATAACATAATTAACTGGAATTCTTTTTGGGCATTCTGAGTTTTTTTTTAGATATTCTTGTATTTTGGTTTTGGATCCATGCGGTGGGTTGATCACCATTTGAGAAACATTTTGCGCTGCTCCTGTTGAGTGCTGTGCAGCCAGCTGGGGTGCATGTGCATGTATATTTCTCTCATTTATTGACTAGTGACACTGGTAAGGTTATGTTTGACCATACATGGTAATGATGAGTCCAACTGAAGATGTCGTGAAATTATACATGGGCTCTGTATAATTTGTTTTCACCTTGCAATCCTCCTTAACAGGTGTCTGTGCTGTTGATGCTCTTGCAGTAAGCGATGCAAAGGGTGGTTTGCCAATCTCTTTCCTGTCATGCTCTCTCTCTCTCTCTCTCTCTCTCTCTCTCTCTCTCTCTCTCTCTCTCTCTCTCACTGTCACATTCTCACACGCACTCTCTCTGTCACACTCTTGCATGCACTCTCGCTGTCACGCTCTCACTCGCTCTCTTTCTGTCATGCTCTCGCATGCTCGCTTTGCTTCACTCTTGCATGCTCGCTTTGCTGCACTCTTGCATGCTCTCCGTCTGTGTTACACTCTCACATGCTCTCTCTCTCTCTGTACCGGGCTCTCGCACCCTCTCTGTGGCGCGATCTCACACGCTCTGTGTCACGCTCTCGCACGCACTGTCGTGCTCTCGCACGCTCTCTGTCTCCCTCTCGCACGCTCCCTGCCTCGCTCTCGCACGCTCTCTGCCTTGTTCTCACACACACTTTCTGCATCGTGCTCTCGTACGCTCTCTCTCTCTGTGTCATGCTCACGCACGCTCTCTGTCTGTGTCATGCTCTCGCACATTCTCTCTCTCTCTCTGCGTCACGCTCTCGCTCTCTCTCTTTCTGCGTCGTGCTCTCACACGCTCTCTCTGCATCATGCTCTCAAACGCTCTCTCTATGCATCATGCTCTCGCAGGCTCTCTCTCTGTGTCATGCTCTTGCATGCTCTCTCTCTGCGTCATGCTCTCGTACGCTCTCTCTCTCTCTCTCTCTCTCTCTCTGCGTCGTGGTCTCGCACACTCTCTCTCTCTCTGCGCCGCACTCTCGCATGCTCTCTCTCTGTGTTGCGTTATTGCTCGCTCTCTCTCTGTGTCGCGGTCTCGCATGCTCTCTTCCTGCGTCACGCTCTCGCATGCTCTCTCTTTCTGCATCGCACCCTCTCTCTCTCTCTCTCTCTCTGCGTCGTGCTCTCGCATGCTCTCTCTTTCTCTCCCTTTGCGTTGTGCTCTTTCAAGCTCTCTCTCTGTCATGCTCTCACACCATCTCTCTCTCTCTCGCTCTCTCTCTCGCCCTCTCTCTCTCGCCCTCTCTCTCTCTCTCTCTCTCTCTTTTGCGCTCTTGCACGCTCGCGCTCGCACGCTCTCTCTGTGACACTTCCTCTGTCCCTCTGTCTCTCTGTCTCTCTATCTCTCTGTCGAGCTCTGCCCCCATCGCACTCTGTCTGTTGAGCTTGGTATTTTAGGAAGCAGTTGTGAAACAAAGGCCAATCTTTTACTGCTTACTGTGTTTTGAATTTTTGAATTTTTTTTTTTTTTTTGTATGCAAGATCGAGGCTCATGTAAGAGCTAACATTAATCACAAAAAGACAAACTGACATAAAACATAAGATAAAGGGAGCGGGAGACAAGATGGGAAGAGAGGGAAGCACACAAGCACAACAGTAGAGAACAGGGACAACGGAAGATCTGTGGGAGGGAGAGGGCTTGGGGGGAGGAGACATGGGAAGGGGGGGGGGGGGGGGGAGTATAAAACACATGGACACTGCTAGGACTTCCAGGAAAGAAGTCGGAATTTCAAAAAAGTGGATCTGGGGTGAATTAGCGGGGGTAGAAAAGATCAAGGTTTTGGATGGGGGAAGATAAGAGATGGTGGTGAACAGCTGTTTTAAAGACCTGGAGGGAGGAGTGCGATCGAAGTTTTTTTTTTTTGTTTTTTTTTCATATACGTGTCTGTGTGACTTTTTTTGCTGGAATGCTGGAACTTCTTCAGCCTTTTTAGAACCTGCTTCTGTGGGACCTTCTGACGTACTGCTCCACATTTTGTCACTGCTGATGTTCCCCTTAATTATTGTTATAAGGCTCTAAGAGTCGCTGGTTACATTGAACACTATTTTACCCCATTTCATCAACATCTTGTTAGCTTTAATATACCATTTTTGCTTTGCCTTTTAAGCCAAATCAGTCATTTTTTTTGAGCATGCATTTCCTCTCCTTTCCTTAATCATCATAATGTGGCTGAAACGAGGTTCCTTTTGTTGCAGCACATGACGCTTATTTGAAAACCCGAAGCCAGAATAACAAACTGATGGTTGTGATGGATGTTTATTTGAGTTTAACTCGTGTGTACTGTTAAGCCTCAAATTGCAGCATCCTTTCGCCTATGAGGTTTCTTCATCACAATGTGGTTCCTTCTGTCTGGTTCATTCTCATGACTGATGTAATCACGCTGTCACCGTATGAAAATATTGGACTTATTGTGACAGGTGGCATGTTTGCACCGAGATAGTGTTTTTTTAAAGGATTAATGACTCGTAAAATGAATTTTGAATGGTTTAGACATGGAAATGGTGAACTTTCTTGAGGCAAGAAAAGCGCATTAATTCTAGTCGGTCTGCATTGCACTTTATACAAATACCTCTCTCTACCTATGGGTGGGCCTGTTTCGCATTCCCTGTTTAACAATCAGGTTGGCCTGTTTAGCTATAAACTGTCATCCTAGTGATTTACCGGCAGAGTGATTCATCGATGTGTTTGTCGTCCCTCGGATGGACATTAAAATGGGTGTCCCATCTGCTGGCATTAGTTGGTGAATGTTAAAGATCCTACTGTGAATAGAGGTGAGCTATCGCTGGCACCCAAAACAAATTCCTGCTCTGACTTCCTGAATTGAACCCTGGTTCCCTGGTGTTGGGCTAGCGGCTAGGGTGCCGGCTTAGGATCCTAGGATCCTGGGTTCGAATCCCGGTCGATCGCTGAATTAACGCCAGGGGGGTTGACTCAGCCTGTCATCCTTCCGAGGTCGGCTAATTGAGTACCAGCTCACTGGTAATTCCCTGTTTGTCGTTAAAGGCGACAAAAAGGGTTGGCGTCAGGAAGGGCATCTGGCCGTAAAACATTGCTTCAAAAAGGGGACGAAAAACAACAACAACCACGGCTCCCGAAAAAGGCCAACCCCCGCTTTGCGGGGAAAAATGGCCTCTAAAGGTGGTTTTTACTTCCTGAATTGGAGTGAGGACCCATCCAGGATTGTAACCCTAGCCACGAAGCTGCTTCGGCAGAACCGACGCCTTTGTGGACGGTAGATCATGGTGCCATGGTACTTTTATACTCCGTGCCATGGTACCACGAAGGCTGTCGAGGTACTTTTATACCTCCAACTTCCCCTTCTGCTAAATAATGTATTTTAACAGCCGCAGGCCCGTTCCGGTTCCACGGTTCGAGTCCCATCGGTCGTGTCAAAACCACCAGCCTAGGTCCACAGCTGTTTGCCACATTTTCAGTAGCATTCTGACTGGTGGGTCTCACGAAAAAGATTTTTGAAGGAATTTACCAAGTCCGCCATTTTGGCACACTTCCAGTCACGTGACCGGAACGAGCTTTACAATCCCCGTTACTTGTTACCAGTCACGAGCGGAACCTTGCTGCCAAATTTCAGCTGAATCTGGCCAGCAGTTTGGCCTGAAAAGTCGAAATAGGAGACAGATGGATGGACGGACGGACGGACGGTGCAGGGATGACAATACGTTATCTGGAATTCGAATTACAGATAAGCTAACAGGAGGGCAGGGAAAATAAATATCTGTCTCCACGTTGTAGTGACGCATGTCTTACCTCACAATGAATTACTTCATACTTATTGTCCTCCGTCGCACCGCGGAGCGAAAGGGGGACTATGGTTTTTCCCCTCCGTCCGTGTTTGTTACTTTGGACCTGGCGAATGCACCACATTGGATGCTCACTTGATGTCGCTGTTAACAAGATTTGGTGACTTTGGCAAGATTGGACAAGTTCTATGTTTACCTCCGCTACTGAAGGTGGAAGGAGGTTATGTTTTCACCCCTGTCTGTCTGTCTGTTTGTGAACAAGATATCCCAAAAAGTTGTGGACGGATTCGGACGAAATTTGGCAGAGATTTTGCGTATGTGACAAGGACCAAATGATTGGATTTTGGTGAAGATCCGGATTCGGATCCGGCTACTAGGATTTTAAAAAGTGATTCTTCACCATTGGGAGACGGGGCCAAAACGATACATAGCGGGATATCTCAAAAAGTTATGAACGGATTTGGACGAAACTTGGTGAAGACGTTGTGTGTGTATATATGAATGATCGTTTTAAGGCCATTTTCCCCGCTAGAGCGGGGGTTAGCCTTGCGGGCCCCATGACAATCATGGTTCCCTGTTTGAGGCAATGTTTTTATGGCCGGATGCCCTTCCTGACGCCAACCCTTAGTCGCCTCTTACGATGCGCAGGGATACGGTGTACCTATTCTAAATCGGGGTACACACCGTGTGTGTGTGACGAGGACTAATCGATATTGGTGGAGATTTAAATATGGATTCATATACGAGAATTATTTAATTTTAAAATGATTCTTCACCTTTGAGATATTGGGTGAAAAGCGATATACAACATGATATTTAAATTAGAACAATGCGACTGTCACCAATATGCCTCCGCATAGTCCCACAACGGGTAGATGCCATCACTCTGCATATGTATGGGTAGGGGATCACGTTTGTGAAGTTTCGTGTTGATCGGATGAGGTTCGTTTTTCTATCCAAGATTGCTGCCAAACCACGTGACCTATGAGATCATTTTAAAACTATATGCAACAGTGCTGTTTGATGATATTTGTAAAAATTCGCATCGATAGAGTGAGCGGTCTCAGAGATATAATTATTTAATATTTTCCTTCAATCCAATATGGCTGCCAAACCATGTGACCTATGATGTCATAAATTTAATATTTCAATACAAATGGATCATAGATCATGTGCATGCAATTTCTGATTTTTAAGATAAGGAATTCGATTAAAACTTTTTTAGCTGGTATACCACTTCACCTATGATGTCATCATTACAATGCTTTTGTTCCCCATTGGAAATACTTTACAATGTGTGAAGTTTCAAATTTTTCCATTCAGCGGTTTCTGAGAAATAATTGTTTAATTACTTGCTTTTAATCCAAGATGGCTGCCATACAACGCGACATATGACGTCACAATAATCATAAAAACATTCTGCATGGGTGTCACTCCTACCCTGAAATTTTCGTCTCGATTGGACATGTGGTTGCTGAGAAAAACGACGTTTAGCCCGTACCTACGGACGGACAATCAGAAAACATAATGCCTCCGGCGACTTTGTCGGCAGAGGCATCAAAAGTTATGGATGAGTTCAGAATAAACTTGGTGGACGAGTTGGTTCGGTGACAAAAACAAGTTATTAGATTTTGGTTCAGGTCCGAATCCAGATCCGGTCTATCAGTGGGATACAAAACATAAACTGTTCAGCCTGGCGGAGGTGTGCGCTCTACTGAGTACCGTTCTAGTTACTCCTGTTATCATGTATTATTACCCTCGCCAGAGGAGAGGTTATTGCATTTGAGTCCGTTTTTTGTTTGTCTGTCTGTTTGTCCGCACAGAATAAATATGGTTTTCTCTGCAACCATTGGTCCGATTGACAGCAAATTTTCACCATAGGTGCAACTCCACCTGTATAAATTTTTAATGATAATTATGACGTCATAGGTCACGTGGTTCGGGTGCCATCTTGGAAAAACCGAAAATGTTTGCACCTCTATCTCCGAAAGCTCTGCATATAAAAATAGAGACATGGCTCATTGTAAATAACTCTCCATGGGAAATAAAATATGTCAATGATGATGTCATATGTGCCTCCATTATGACGTCATAATTCGACAAGTACAAAACTTCATCCTATCAAGATGAAATTTCTTGAGCATTATTTCGGGATAAATTCATGGAGGAAAAAAAAGATGACGTCATCGGTCACGTGCTTCGGTCGCCATATTTGTTTTACTACAAAAGCCTTCAAAACCACTGAAAACACGTCCTGGTGAGGGTCTGCAATCTGATTGCTCTTTCTTGTTGTCCCCCGTCGCACAGCGGAGCGAAAGGGGGACTTATGGCTTTCCCCTCCGTCCGTGTGTCCGTCCGTCCGTGCGGGCGTGTGTGTGTGTGTGTGTGTGTGCGTGCGTGCGTAAGCGAAGGACCGCATTCGAATTTGGTGTGTGGGTGCAACCCACGTCAAAATCCAAGATGGCCGCCGCCATGTATGTCTGATGCCATGTATGTCTGAACCTTGTAACCTGCATATTGGGTTGGAGACGGCGTGCTTGGAGACGGCGGCAGGAATTTTCGAAGCTCCACACGGTCTCCACGTTTTTCGAAGTTAAGTCTGTTCACAATTGTATTTTGTCGAAACTGTATTTATCTTTCGGTGTGTGAAGTTATTGTGTGCAACTTTGGTTGTTTCTCGGTGTTTATCTTTCATAAATTGATCGTCTGTTTGCCGTGTCGTGTCTTGAGGCCTTGTACAGTGTGCACTGTACAACCTTGAGGCTTTGTTTTTCTCTCAGCGGTCCGTCTTTTGTGATCCAATAACTTTCGTTCTCTGTATTCCCAGACTTTTCACCCATAGCCTACTTCCTTGTGTAAATCTCAACTCAAAAAAAAAAAAAAAAAAAAAAAAAAACATTTTCCTTCTCTGTTATCATTCGTTTATTCATTCTTATTCGTTCGTTCGTTCTTCGACCACGTGTTTCTCCCCCATTTCCCCAGATAGTTTTCACTCATTAACCTTCAATGTTTACACTTTCCCCTCAAGTTATGTATTCCGTCATATTTTATAACACCCTTTTCTTCTTCTTCTTTAAAAGGCTGCTTTCGACTTGCTCACCAAATCAATTCATCCCAAAAAAAATATCCATCTCCTATAGTGCCTTTTTTCTACATTCCCTAAACTCTCCTGCACTCCATCCTCCATCCAGCGTCCTTAAACGTATTTTTAACTCGAAGGTCACAAGCAACGCATTTTGCAATAAATGTTCGTTTCCCATAAATCGTACACTTTCAAAAATCCAATCTCACCCCTCCCCTCCAAATCTTCCCCATAACCCCTCCCCTCCAAATCTTCCCCATCACCCCTCCCCTCCAAATCTTCCCCATCACCCATCCCTTTCAAATCTCCCCCCTTGCCCCCTCCCTCCTAAACGACCCCCTCACCCCTCCCCGCCAAGACGCCCCCTCGCCCCTCCCCTCCGAGACTCCTGCCTCACCCCTCCCCTCCAAATCTCCCCCATATCCCATCCCTTTCAAATCCCTCCCCTTGCCCCTTCCCTCCCAAACTTCCCCCTCACCCCTCCCCTTCAAATCTCCCCACCCTCATTGCTTCTCAATTTCCCCCCTCTCACTCCTCCTCCTCAAAGCGTCCTCCCCGCTTCTTCCCCCTTCAAACTCTCACCTCCATCTCCCCCAACCTTCTGCCTCGCTCTTCCCCCTCCTCAAATAACACCTCATTGTGGCTCACCCAATCACCATCAAACCTTTTGTCCGCCCCATCCTTCCCTTTCTCCGAGCTATTCTGAAATCTCTGACACACCTTCAACAGCTCTCCCTACCTCTTCCACCTCTTCCACATCTTACCCTACCCCTCCTCCCCCCTGTTCTGTATCTGATGCTCCCCCTTCCTCTTCATTAACGGTATGGACCTCAAACATCCGGGGCCTTCGTTCAAACTTAACTGATCTCCCCATACAGGTTGCTTCTGTCAAACCAGACGTGATCTGCTTAACAGAAACTTTCCTCCTTTATGATGTCTCTGATTCCATAGTATCTCTCCCGGGCTACTCCCTCCTCCGGTATGATAGACCTGAGCCTCGTCCTGGAGGCGGGGTTGCTATCTTTATCAAAAACTCTCTTCCTCACTCGCCCTGCACTGCACTCTCTCCACCTCACCCCCAGGAATACCTCTGGCTACGGCTTCCCCTTCGCTCCCACCTCTTGTTCATATGTGTGTTGTACCGTCCACCAAACAGTGATGACTCCATCTACATCTCGCTGTCTGATGATATGGACCAACTTCTATCTACTCATCCCAACTCTCTCTTCCTCATATGTGGTGATTTCAACTGTCATCATGCCAGTTGGCTGGGTGTGGGTACCTCTCTCACCAGCCATGGCTCCTCAGCAAAGGACTTCTGCGACTCACTGGGACTGACACAATCTGTCAATTTCCCGACCCGGATCTCAGTCAACGGAACATCTTCTCTTCTGGACTTGGTTATGACTAACTTCCCTGAAAATGTCTGCTGCTCTTCTTCTGCTCCGATCGGATCATCTGATCATGTCCTTGTTAAAGTGGACATCTCTCTGACCATCCTCAGGGAGCCTGCTCAGCGTCGACGAGTCTGGCATTTCACTCAGGCCAACTGGCACGGTCTTCAAGCAGCCATCAATCATCTGGACTGGTCTCCCATTTCTACCACCTCTGACATCAACTCATCCTGGGAATTCTTCCAAAGTAAATTGCTCTCTCTCATGCACAGATTTATCCCATCTCGTCTTCAGTTGTCATACCCTTCCTCCCGTCCATGGTACACGGAATCTTGTGGTGAGGCTGTTGCCCAGAAACAACTTGCCTTCGTCTCCTGGAAAGCAAATCCAACGGAAGGAAATCTCATTTCCTTTCACAAAGCCCGAAACAAGTGTGTGTCCACCCTCAGGAGAGCCAGGAAACAATATCTCTGCGTTCTCAAGACCGAACTCTCTTATCTGTCTCCCTCTTCCAAATCCTGGTGGCGTCTGGTCAAATCCGTTTCTGGTGTTTGTTCCCCCTCCATCCCCTCCCTTACCTCAAACGGCTACACAGCTGACTCCGCACGTGAAAAAGCTGAATGCCTCAACTCTGTGTTTGCCTCTAAATCTTGTGTCCCAAACCCATCCCTCTCTGTACCCACCATACCCAGTCGTACCCTGCTGCTCCTGGACTCCGTGTCCTTTCCTCCTGACAAGGTGGAAAAGTTTCTGTCAACCCTCGACTCTGATTCTGCAACTGGACCCGACGGCATCAGCCCACGGGTCCTAAAATCCTGCTCTGCTGCTCTATCTCACCCTCTCTCTGTTCTCTTCACCCTCTCTTTTGCTCAAGGTCAACTGCCATCTGCTTGGAAATCAGCCAACATCACCGCTTTGCACAAAAAAGGTGCAAAAACAGATCCTAGCAACTACAGACCAATCAGCCTTCTCCCAATTATCAGCAAAGTCATGGAATCCATCATTGCTTCGGATATGAAATCTTTCCTCTTCTCCAATGGCTTGATCTCTGATCATCAATTTGGTTTCAGACCAGGTCACTCTACTCTGGACATGCTGCTTCTGCTGTCTCAACAATGGATGGAGGTCCTCAATGCCAAACAGGAAATTAGAGCTGTCTCCCTCGACATATCACGTGCCTTCGACACGGTCTGGCACCCCGCTCTGCTCACCAAACTCTCCTCCTTTGGTATCCATGGAAATCTCCACGCATGGCTGGCGGACTTCCTCTCTAGTCGTCGTCAACGTGTGGCCCTGAATGGGTTTCTCTCATCTCCTCTTCCTGTTCAGGCTGGAGTTCCCCAAGGCAGTGTTCTGGGCCCCTTGCTTTTTCTGGTCTTCATCAATGATCTCTCTGACTCTCTCGAAAATCCTCTCTATCTCTTTGCTGATGACTCCACTCTCTGCCGCTCCATTCCTCTTCCCTCAGATCGGCAGTCTGCTGCCTCCTCACTCTCTGAAGACCTGGACAAAATCACAGACTGGTCAAACAAGTGGAACATGTCTTTCAATCCTGACAAATCTCACACTCTTACTATGTCTCTCCGAAAAGATCGACTGGACAACCCTCCCATCTACTTTCTCAACAATCCTCTCCAAGAAGTTCTGTCGCTCAAGATTTTGGGTCTCACTATCTGCCATGATCTTTCTTGGGAAAACCACATTTCCAAGCTGGCCTCCAAAGCCAGTCGCCGACTGGGCATCCTCCGTCGTGCGAAGTCCTTCCTCGGCACACCTGAGCTCCTCACCACATACAAGGCTTTCATCCGCAGCTCAATGGAATACTGTTCTCCCCTATGGGCCGGTGCTCCTGCCTCACACCTAGCTCGGCTTCACGCTGTTGAAACCAAAGCTTTCAGAATTATTGGAATCTCCCGCGATGAAGCTATCTCTGAGGGCCTTTCACTCACTCACCGCAGGCAGGTAGGTGGTCTTTCTGTCTTCTACCGACTCCTCTCCGGCGTTGCACCCCCAGCTCTCTCTGTGCTCTGTCCCCCAAATATTCCTACAGGTCGCACAAGATCTGCCAGCAACCCTCTGATGGTTAAACTGCCGAAATCTCGGCTCTCTGCTCACCTTCACTCTTTCATTCCTCTTTTCTCCCGCCTCTGGAACAAACTCCCTCACTCCCTTCAATCCCACTCCTCCCTCCAGGTCTTTAAAACAGCTGTTCACCACCATCTCTTATCTTCCCCCATCCAAAACCTTGATCTTTTCTACCCCCGCTAATTCACCCCAGATCCACCTTGTTTGAAATTCCAACTTCTTTCCTGGAAGTCCTGGCAGTGTCCATATGTTTTATACCTCTCCCACCGCCCCCTTCCCACGCCCCCCCCCCCCCCCCCCCAAAGCCCTCGCCCTCTCTCAGATCTCTCGATGTCTCCATGTCTCTCGGTCCCTGCTCTCAAATGTTGTGTTTGTGTCCTTCCCCCTCTCTCCCCATCTTGTCTACCGCTCCCTATGTTATATGTTTTATGTGTCGGTTTGTCTTTCTGTGTGATTAATGTTCGCTCTTTCACGAGCCTCGACCTTGTATACAAAAAAAAAAAAAAAAAAAAAAAAAAAAAAAAAAATAAGCGAAGTACCAACTTCTAATCTGGTGTGTGGGTGTATCTAGGCATAAGGAAGAACGCTATTGAAAATTAGGTCGCCACGTCAAAATCCAAGATGGCCGCCGCCATTTATGTCTGAACCTTGTGAGATGAATATCTTGAAAAATAAGCGAAGTACCAACTTCTAATTTGGTGTGTGGGTGTATCTCGGCAGAAGGACGAACGCTATTGAAAATTGGGTCGCCACGTCAAAATCAAAGATGGCCGCCACCATATATATGTCTGAAACTTGTGAGCGAAATATTCCGAAAAATAAGCGAAGTACCAACGTCTAATCTGGTGTGTGGGTGTATCTAGGCACAAGGAAGAACGCTGTTCAAAATCGGGTCGCCACGTCAAAAGCCAAGATGGCCGCCGCCATCTATGTCTGAACCTTGTGAGATGAATATCTTGAAAAATAAGCGAAGTACCAACTTCTAATTTGGTGTGTGGGTGTATCTCGGCATAAGGAAGAAGGCTATTGAAAATTGGGTCGCCACGTCAAAATCAAAGATGGCCGCCACCATATATATGTCTGAACCTTGTGAGCGAAATATCTTGAAAAATAAGCGAAGTACCAACTTCTAATTTGGTGTGTGGGTGTATCTAGGCACAAGCAAGAACGCTGTTTAAAATTGGGTCGCCACGTCAAAATCCAAGATGGCCGCCGCCATGTATGTCTGATGCCATGTATGTCTGAACCTTGTAACCTGCATATCTTGAAAAATAAGCGAAGTACCAACTTCTAATCTGGTGTGTGGGTGTATCTATTGGGTCGCCACGTCAAAATCCAAGATGGCGGCCGCCATGTATGTCCGAACCTTGTGACATGAATATCTTGAAAAATAAGCGAAGTACCAACTTCTAATCTGGTGTGTGGTTGTATCTAGGCATAAGGAACAACGCTATTGAAAATTGGGTCGCCATGTCAAAATCCAAGATGGCCGCCGCCATGTATGTCTGAATCTTGTGAGATGAATATCTTGAAAGATAAGCGAAGTACCAACTTCTAATTTGGTGTGTGGGTGTATCTCGGCATAAGGAAGACCGCTATTGTAAATTGGGTCGCCATGTCAAAATCCAAGATGGCCGCCACCATATATATGTCTGAACCTTGTGAGCGAAATATCTTGAAAAATAAGCGAAGTACCCTCTGGTGTGTGGGTGTATCTAGGCATAAGGAAGAATGCTATTGAAAATTGGGTCGCCACGTCAAAATCCAAGATGGCCGCCTCCATGTATGTCTGAACCTTGAGCGAAATATCATATCATAGCATGTTTTCTGCGTGTTCCACTTTGTCAACTCACATCACATCCCCGACGGGGGACCTAGGTGTAACGCTTGTTATACTTGTGATAAGCAAAATCTTCATTCCATACCTCGGAACTGCAGATTCTGACCAGAGCTCACTCGGGTTTGGAAATCGGATCGGGCAATGTCGACTATAATTTGAGATGAATACTTAGCTAAAGTCAAGGTCAGAGGGGAACACATTCGATTAAGAGTAGGGATGACGCACATATCTTAATTTAGATAGTCCTTCTCATTTCTTTTGGCAGTATTTTTTGGAGTCAGAAGCAAATTGCAATCCTGTGTTACCCTGATTTTGAGTAATCGAGGGTGGTGCACATGGTCATGATTAGGTTGTCTGACATTTACATTGGGAGTAATATCGATTGTGAATTGGTCAATGTGTTCACTTCTGTTTTACCTTCACTGTCTGAGGTTAGCATTTACAGTCGTGGCCAAAAATATTGGCACCCTTGCACTTTTTTCAAATAACTCACAATTTTCTCTAAAATAAGTTGAAATTGACAAAAGTATTTGATCTCCACAATTCTTTATTTCACTGTTAATATTACAGACCTTTGTTTTTGATTCAGAACTTAAAATATCCTTTTTAATCAGAAAAGAAAAATAAATGGCATTGACAAAATTATTGACACCCTAGACTTAATATTTGGTTGCACAGACTTTGGACAAAATAACTGCAGTCAAGCGCTTCCTATAGCCATGAATGAGCTTCCGACACCTCTCCTGGCAGTTTGACCCACTCTTCTTGTGCCAACTGCTCCAGTTCTCCCAGATTTGAAGGGTGCCTTCTCCCAACTGCTGTTTTGTGATCTCCCCACAGGTGTTCAATGGGATTTAGATCTGGACTCATTTGCTGGCCACTTCGGAACAGTCCAGCGTTTTATGTTGAACAATTCCTGCGTGCTTTTTGAAGTGTGTTTGGGATCATTGTCCTGCTGCAAGACCCATGACCTTTGACGAAGACCCAGCTTTCTGACATTGGGTTGAACATTGCGCTCCAAAATGCCTTGGCAATCTCCTGATTTCATGATGCCATGCACACATTCAAGGCACCCAGTGCCAAAGGCAACACAAAAATCACAAAACATCATTGAACCTCCTCCATGTTTGACTGTAGGGAAGGTGTTCTTTTCTTTGAAGGCTTCATTTTGTTTTCTGTAAAAATAGAGATGATGTGCTTTACCAAAAAGCGCCAATTTGGTCTCATCTGTCCACAGGACATTCTCCCAGAAGGATTTTGGCTTGTTCAGGTGTTTTTCGCAAACTCGAGTCAGGCTTACTTATGTCTCTCTCTCAGTCCTGGGTCTCCTACCACAGAACCCCCTTTCATTGAGTTGGCAACGGACGGTGCGAGTTGAAACTGTTGTACCTTGTGTCTGAAGGTCAGCTTGAATTTGTTTGGCAGTTGATCGAGGTGCTTTCTCCACCATTGGAACAATCCTTCGCTGCGAACTTCTATCAAGTTTTCTCTTACGGCCACGTCCAGGGAGGTTTGCTGCAGTGCAATGGGCCTTAAACTACCTGTGGACACAGCAACATCAAGGTCAGCTTGAATCTGTTTGGCAGTTGATCGAGGTGCTTTCTCCACCATTGAACAATCCTTCGCTGCGATCTTCAATCATGTTTTCTCTTACGGCCATGCCCAGGGAGGTTTGCTGCAGTGCCATGGGCCTTAAACTACCTGTGGACACAGCAACATCAAGGTCTCTGGAGACGAACTTGTAGCCTTGAGATTGTCCATATTTGGCTTCAATCTTGTGTCTGACCTCCTCCGACAATTCTCTGGTTTTCTTTATTTTCTCCATGCTCTTTGTGGTACACACAGTGACACAAAACAGCAGAATTCCTCCTTTTCTCTATTCAAACTGGTTGATTGAGTGATTTTTATATTGCAGGCACCTGCAACTCACTGCAGGTGAGGTCAATTCCAAAGTAAGGGAGAATCACCTGCTTTACATCTAATTATTTCCAACAACTTCTAAAAGGTGCCAATGATATTGTCCGGGCCATTTTAGAATTTCTGTGTGGCATAAGCTACGATTTAAGTAATTTTTTCAGCTTTTTTGTTTTGTTTCACTGCAAACCAAAGAAATACATATGTGAATACCAAAATATTTTTTTATTTCAACAATTTTCTGGAAGAAATGGTGCATTATTTGAAAAAAGTTCAAAGGTGCCAATATTTTTGGCCACGACTGTACATGAACTTCCTTCCCACATTGCTCTCGAGGAGCTCGGTTTGATGCTTAATAGTATAATTGTTAGGAAGGCACATGCAATAGATTGGCTGCCACCTTCATTTTATGGTCTCTTGGGGCCTGACCTCCATGTTTGCAACAAGCACCTCCAGAATGGTGAACTCTATGTGAGCCATCATGCTATCGCACCGTCACCTGTCCCCCATCTTCACTTCATAACATTTCTCATCCATGATCTAACTGTGCCCCGTCAAGGATTTGGAGGAGAGGCCCTATTTTTCTTTAAAGCATTTGGTGATTTAGATCACTGTTTTCAGTTTGCTGTGCTTTGTGTTTACTTTTGGTCCTTTCCGTTGTTCTGGTATTAGGATGCTGTACTCTAACATGGTTAGTTTGAAAGTTAGCGCTGATCTGTGCTCACCTTTCCCTGCGAGACTGGGGTTTCCTCTATGTGGGCCACTGTCTCGGACCATAGATCTTGCCCTTCCTCTCCTCCCTGGAAATGGATCTACTCCGACAGAAAAATTTTGGAGTCTATCTCGGCAATCAGCACTTTTCTCTGGAAAAAAAAGACTGTCATGGTTTTGGTGAAAACATTTGAAGGTACTTCCTCTGTTGAAAGAGCTACTTTGCCAACTCTTATCCTGGCTGAGTGATGGCGGCCATTAACAGCTTTGTGGCCTCCCTGTTGTGACACTATTGGGATTCTACAACCATCGGTGGCAGTACTTGTTAATGCATCCTTTTTTGTTGACTTTTTTTTTTCTGGAATGGCAAGCGTTCGTTAAAGCCAGAATTTCTGCGCCGACCTGTGGCCAAAGGAGGTCCAACGTGGGTCGACGTTCAGAGCAAAACTGGTGGTTCTCGTCTATGCCTATTGTGCCATGGCTACTTGGTGAGGAAGTTCTATTTGGAGTTCCCTGGTGCTGTTTGGGCTGCAGCATGCTGATGGGCAAGGCTAATGTTGAGCTTTTCCCTGTTGATCTGGAGTATATCTATTCTTATTGCCTCGGTTATATCAAGGTGATTATACAGGTCTGGCTGTGCAGTGTTTTGATTTTCAGCGGGGTCTGTGCTCTTTTAACACTTGAATATTTCTTCATGGCCAGTTTCCCATAACTCCTTTTGGATTGCTTGTAATGATAGGCCCGTCATTCAGCACTTTTTGAATGCTGCATTTTTGTGCTTGTGTGATTGTTGGATTCCGGTGTAACTGTGTGGAAAAGTGGTGCTATAACAGCTACAGCAGACATAGGTATGTGGTTGGTAAAGGCCATTGCAAAGTTTAGTGGGAATTTGTTCATGTTTATTGAGTAGAATCTTGACGGGAATTTCAAAATGACATAGGAGTGCTTACGAGGCCTTTCGCGCATGCGCTGTGCGTTTTCAGCGACTCACTTCTGCGGAGACGGGGCTCTTTTAACCCGCCATTGTGAGAGTGAAATAAAAGTGAAATCGTCTTTTAAACATTATTTGCAACATTTAAACGAAAGAACGACGATTAAAAAAATTATTAACCATAATTGTTGTTCCCGGATACACATCACACTCGTGAAAATTTAGGAAATGCGAGAAATATCCATGGATACGAGCTGTCGAGCTCCTACCATTTCCTGTTGATGGAAGTGAGTGGCGGCAGACACACACACACACACACACACACACACACACACACACACACACACACACACACACACACACACACACACACACACACACTTCTCCTTTCAGCAAAAGATGCAAAAATCTCATACTTGCTCTTGTTGCCCCAGAACCAAACAGTAACAGCCCTCAAAGCTCCCACTGCCCCCCTCCTAACTCCCAGCCCCAACATGATTCACAGTAAAGACCTCTCGAAAAATTGATTTTAAACTTACCTGTGCCTTCACAAGCCTGAGACATGAATGTTCCCCCCCCCCCCCCCCCAATCTTTTGTTGTACAGAGCTTGACATTATCTCGGGTTCTTTTCGAAGTATTTTCACCTTCTTTTAGAAGCTTTGTGAACAATTTTATGTCACGATATTTATTGCGCAGGCACAATAGCAGTTCACCTACCCCAAAGATCACTACGTCTGGGGATTTGCACATGCATGCCGAGCATTCTGGGGCGGAATATGTAATTTTCACCCCAAAGATCACTATGTCTGGGGATTTGCGCATGCGTGCCGAGCATTCTGGGGCGGAATATGTAATTTTGACCGCAAAGATCACTATGTCTGGGGATTTGCACATGCATGCCGAGCATTCTGGGGCGGAATATGTAATTTTGACCGCAAAGATCACTATGTCTGGGGATTTGCACATGCGTGCCGAGCATTCTGGGGCAGAATATGTAATTTTGACCGCAAAGATCACTATGTCTGGGGATTTGCGCATACGTGCCGAGCATTCTGGGGCGGAATATGTAATTTTTAAAGATTTTTTTTCTTTTCTCCAAATTCAAACATTGTCTCTGATCAGCCCTTCCATTTGAGGCTTCGCAGATGGACATTTTTGTGTCACAGATGGACTCTTTCTTCATTGAGGTCCATCCTAAAAAGGTCCTCTGTGTCAAGGTGGTTAATGCCAACTTCTTGAAGGATCACAAAGGTCCTGATGGAGAGACGTCCTTCCCCGTGGGCCTTCTCAGGATCAACAGGATGACCCATTGATGATTCTGTTGGGGGCATTTGGTCGAGGGTGCGCCACTGGACACTTCCCACAAAACATCCATTGAAGTAGAATGTTGATGGGCAGAACTCACTGATGCCCCTTTTGTGGATTTTCTGACGAGTCATCCCATGTTTACGACCTGTATCTGTCGAGTCCTCCCATGTTTATGACCTTGCCTTGCTTTTTCCTGATTTCAAAGCATCCTTGTGCAGGAGCTTGGGTTCTCCTGGATGATGTGCTATTTCCGAACGTGTGTGTCCATTCAAGCATTCCTCACAATGTAATTTTCTTCGGCAAATCTTGTAGTTGCTGAAGATAAGCTGGCTATTTTCTGGGCAAAGAGGACAGCAGATATCTGGTGATGATAGAATTGTCTACAAATGTATCCTTTCCTTTAAGGGTCTCATCATTCATTCTTGGCTCACGCCGGAGTATTCGTCCGGTTTTGCTTCGGCATCGCCAATGCAGCGATGTTTTGGGTGAAATGGTGTGCAAAGGGAACTTTGCGTCAGCTGGATGATGGGCCATTAGGGATTTTTTTTCTCTTTACTTTCTCTGTAAATTGCATCCACTGTAATCACCAAAATTGCAAAGTCCACAGAGTGGGAAACACAAATGCACAACCAACTAAACCCACTCCTCCATTTTCCTCATTCTTTTGCCAAAAGGCAAAGTCTCCAAGTCCGTTGTTTCGGCTCAGAAAATGCAATGGCATTTGTCAGGGATTAATACAGGTCATATATGCCTCTTCCAGCAGGGATTTAAAGGTCTAATCTTGGGAGTGAGGGGAGAGAGGTTTCCTAGTCGGAGGGCCGCAACAGCTATTGTTAAACTTACTGAGGGCCGGACATATGAATGTAACATTACCTCCGCCACTGAAGGTGGACAGAGGTTATGTTTCCACCCCCTATCTGTTTTGTCTTATTGTCTGAATGTGAGCAGGATATCTCAAACAGTTATGGACGGAGTCGGACGGAACTTGATAGACAGGTTGGGTGTGGGACAAGGACGAATTGATTCGATTTTGGTGAATAACTGAATCAGGTTCCGGATATCAGAATTTTTAAGTGATTCTTCACCATTGAGAAACGGGGCCAAAAACGATATCGAGCACGATGTCTCAAAACGTTGGGGACAGATTCTGATGAAACTTGATACACAGGTTGGGTGTGGGAGAAGGACGAATTGCTTCGATTTTGGTGAATAACTGAATCAGGTTCTGGATATCAGAATTTTAAAGTGATTCTTCACCATTGAGAGACGGGGCCAAAAACGATATATAGCACAATGTCTCAAAAATTGGGGACAGATTCTGATTAAACTTGATAGACAGGTTGGGTGTGGGACAAGGACGAATTGCTTCGATTTTGGTGAATAACTGAATCAGGTTCCGGATATCAGAATTTTAAAGTGATTCTTCACCATTGAGAGACGGGGCCAAAAACGATATATAGCACGATGTCTCAAAAATTGGGGACAGATTCTGATTAAACTTGATAGACAGGTTGGGTGTGGGACAAGGACGAATTTATTCGATTTTGGTGAATAACTGAATCAGGTTCCGGATATCAGAATTTTTAAGTGATTCTTCACCATTGAGAGACGGGGCCAAAAACGATATATAACACGATGTCTCAAAAAGTTGGGGACAGATTCTGATGAAACTTGATAGACAGGTTGGGTGTGGGACAAGGACGAATTGATTCGATTTTGGTGAATAACTGAATCGGGTTACGGATATCAGAATTTTAAAGTGATTCTTCAGCATTGAGAGACGGGGCCAAAAACGATATATAGCGCGGTCTCAAAAAGTTGGGGACAGGTTCTGATGAAACTTGATAGACAGGTTGGGTGTGTGACAAGGACGAATTGATTCGATTTTGGTGAATAACTGAATCAGGTTCCGGATATCAGAATTTTAAAGTGATTCTTCACCATTGAGAGACGGGGCCAAAAACGATATACAGCACGATAAATCAAAAAGTTGGGGACAGATTCTGATGAAACTTCGTGGACAGTTTGTGTGTGGGACAAGAACAAATTGATTCAATTTTGGTGAATATCTGAATCCGGTTACGAGAATTTTTTTTTAAAGCGATTCTTCACCATTGAGCGATGAGACTAAAACGATATATAGCACGATATCTCAAAAAGTTGGTGGATGAGATGGTTAGATGACAAGAACAAGCCGATTAAATTTTGGTTCAGGTTCAGGTCCAGATCCAGATCCGGCCTATCAGTAGGTATGAAAGGTAAACTAATCAGCCTGGCGGAGGTTGGTGCTGTACTGAGTGCCCTTCTGGTTCTAACATTTTTTACTGCACATAACAATGATGAATGAATTCATAACAATGATTTTAAAATAACTAAACATCCTGATTCCTGATAAGAACTAAACAAAAGTAACTTTGGAAATCACATTCATTTTTATACCTCTGCCGACGAAGTCGCCTCCGGCTGTCCGTCCGTCTGTGATCGGTTTTCGTAATAACTTTGGAATGGTTAAAGGGATTTTAGTCAAACTTGGCACATGTATGTATAATGAGGTAAAGATGAACTGATTAGACTTTGGGGTCAGAGGTCATGTTAGGTAAAAACACTACCGCGATAACTTGTGAACCACTGATGGGATTCTGACCAAATTTGGTATGTATAATGATGTAAAGATTAAGTGGATTTTGGGGTCAAAGGTCGAATCTGTAATAGATTTAAAACTTGAGAACGGCTGAAGTGATCTAATTCAAACTTGGTACAGGTATGTATAGTATTGTAAATATTAAATGATTAGAATTTGGGGTCAAGAGGTCAAAGGTCTAATTCTGTTATAGGTCTATAACTTGAGAATGGCTAAAGGGATCCAATTCAAACTTGGTACAGATATGAATAATGATGTAAAGATTAACTTATTAGATTTTGGGGGTCATGGGGTCAAAGGTGAGAGGTCATGTCAGGTAAAAATGTGCTAACTTGGGCACAGCTAAATGGATTTAAATCAAACTTGATACAAGTAT
This sequence comes from Myxine glutinosa, assembly GCF_964187855.1. Lineage (NCBI taxonomy): Eukaryota > Metazoa > Chordata > Myxini > Myxiniformes > Myxinidae > Myxine > Myxine glutinosa. The sequence goes on along the minus strand of NC_136268.1, from coordinate 25,480,303 downwards.
TATAATGATGTAATAATGTGGGCGGAGGCATATCTGTTGATGTCGTGACGTCGAAGAGTGCCGTTCTATCTAGTATTAATTATAATCGCAATATTTTAAAGTAACTTGCCCTAAGTGACTTCTGAGATTTGCTTCCTTTTGATGAGAGTTTCCATGTTGGGTGGATCACTTGTTGTTGCTATTCTCATGTTGTTTTCGAGTTCAGTAACAATATCTACATAAAATATTAATCAAAATATCAAAACATCTCATGGGCTGGATCTGGTCCGCAAGCCAGAGGTTCCCCGTGACTAGTCGGAAGGAACATTTCCCGTGTTATTGGCTGACTAATGCCATTCTGTGGTTGAAATATTGAACTTTCTTCGTCTTTGCATTTTGGAGAAAATCTTCATTTGGTTGTGCTTTTGTGTTTTCTGCTCGGTGGCTCTTGCAATTGTTGTCAATAGGGACTCTCCCAAATACCAACCTTTTCTCTGATGCTTCCATGCTATTTCTGTTCATGTTTCATCCTTACATCACTTGTATTGCTGATAATTAAGGGCTTCAAAAAGTTAATGATTCCATCCCCTCTCTCACCCACCCCTCTTTTTTCCCTCTTCTCCTCCCCTCCACCCCCCCCCACCCCCCACCCCTCTTCTGGACTGCAGATCAATGCTCATGCCAAAGAAGACCTCAAGGAAGGTCTGGCTCTGTATGGTTCCCAAGGAAACCTTGGTCTTACAAAAGCTTGGAACATCATCCAGATAGATGTACGTTCCTATCCTCCATTTGTTTTAGACAAGCACGTTTTTTTTTTTGTTTTTTTTTTTGTATACAAGATCGAGGCTCGTAAAAGAGCTAACATTAATCACACAAAAAGTCAAACCGACACATAAAACATATAATAAGGGGAGCGGTAGACAAGATGGGGAGAGAGGGGGAAGGACACAAACACAACATTTGAGAGCAGGGACATCGAGAGAAATGTGTGAGGGCGAGGGCTTGGGGGGAGGTGGGAGAGGTTTAAAACATATGGACACTGCAAGGACTTCCAGGAAAGAAGTTGGAATTTCAAAAAAGTGTATCTGGGGTGAATTAGTGGGGGTAGAAAAGATCAAGGTTTTGGATGGGGGAAGATAAGAGATGGTGGTGAACAGCTGTTTTAAAGACCTGGAGGGAGGAGTGGGATTGAAGGGAGTGGGGGAGTTTGTTCCAGAGGCGGGAGAAAAGAGGAATGAAGGAGTGAAGGTGAGCAGAGAGCCTAGATTTTGGCATTTTCGCCATAAGAGGGTTGCTGGCAGATCTTGTGCGACCTGTAGGAATATTTGGGGGACAAAGCCCAGAGAGAGCTGGGGGAGCAAGGCCGGAGAGGAGTCGGTAGAAGACAGAAAGACCACCAACCTGCCTGCGGTGAGTGAGTGAAAGGCCCTCGGAGTTAGCCTCATCGTGGGAGATTCCAATGTTACATTGGTTTGTCTGTGTCCTATTAAAATGCCATGTTGTATGAAAGTTTTCCATAAGGTTGTGTAGGGGAAAAACAAACTTGAGAGCTGTGTAGCTTTTTGATCAGTGGTACATTGCCGGTGGTAATTGTAAGGCTCATGTTTGAATCCAATGTCTTTTTCTCTAACGTGACGTGAAGCCTTTTTCCTAGCTATTTGAACTGTACTTCCTGCCTTTCTCACTAAATTCCATCAACCCCACAAGCACAGGATTCCAAAATGGTGCCTTATAGTATTTGTACCCACAGTTCCACTGCTGCGGTGTGCTAAACCACACCGATTGGTTCATGGCGTTTGGAGAGAAGAGGGTCCCCGACTCGTGCTGCTTCGAGTACAGCCGTAACTGTGGCATGGACAGGCCTAAGATGTGGTGGCCGCTGGTAATGGATTTTTTCTGATCGTTCTCATTCACAATGCATTCATTCACTTACATAATGTGCATTTCCTCTCGCTCATCTTCCTCCATGTTGTTACCATCGCCAGAGGAGGGGGTATTGCATTTGTGTCCGTTGGTTTGTTACTTGCCGGAAAAATTTTTTCCGGCAAGTATGTTGATCTGTTCGTTTGTCTGTCTGTTTGTCTGTTTGCAGCACTACGTCTACACCGTTGCACGTAGAATCGCCAAACTTTGCACACATAATGGTCTTGCCCTCTAATATACTGTGCCCCAATGATGACGTCATCAGTCACGTGGTTCGGCCGCCATCTTGGAAAAACCGAAAAACTTTGCACCTCCATATTACCAAAAGTGCTGAATAGAAAAAATTGAGACATGGCTCATTGTAAAGAACTCTCCATGGGGAATAAAATGAGTTAATGATGACGTCATCAGTCACGTGGTCGGCCGCCATCTTGGAAAAACGGCAAAACTTTGCACCACGATATCTCCAAAAGTGCTGAACAGAAAAAATTGAGACATGGCTCATTGTAAAGAACTCTCCATGGGGAATAAAATATGTTAATGATGACGTCATATGTCACGTGGTTCGGCCGCCATCTTGGAAAAACGGGAAAACTTTTCACCACTATATCTCCAAAAGTGCAGAATGGGAAAAATGGAGACATGGCTCATTGTAAAGAACTCTCCATGGGGAATAAAATATGTTAATGATGACGTCATCTCTCACGTGGTTCAGCCGCCATATTTGTTCTAAATGGCCGATAAAAAAGTACATTCCGGCAAGTCCTCGGTCTCTGACCGATTTTTCATCTGTCTGTCTGTCTGTCTGTTTGCAGCACTGCGTCTACACCGTTGCACGGAGAATCGCCAAACTTTGCACACATATTGGTCTTGCCCTGGAATAGACTGTGCCCAATTGATGACGTCATCGTGACGTGGCTCGGCCGCCATCTTGGAAAAACTGAAAAACTTTGCACCTCTATATCTCCGAAAGTACTCTACAGAAAAAATTGAGACATGGCTCAATGAAAAGAACTCTCCATGGGGAATAAAATATGTTAATGATGACGTCATATGTCACGTGGTCGGCCGCCATCTTGGAAAAACGGCAAAACTTTGCACCACTATATCTCCAAAAGTGCTGAACAGAAAAATTGAGACATGGCTCATTGTAAAGAACTCTCCATGGGGAATAAAATATGTTAATGATGACGTCATCAGTCACGTGGTCGGCCGCCATCTTGGAAAAACGGCAAAACTTTGCACCACTATATCTCCAAAAGTGCTGAACAGAAAGAATTGAGACATGGCTCATTGTAAAGAACTCGCCAGGGGGAATGAAATATGTTAATGATGACGTCATATGTCACGTGGTTCGGCCGCCATCTTGGAAAAAACGAAAACTTTGCACCTCAACAGCTCCGAAAGTGCTGAATAGAAAAAATTGAGACATGGCTCATTGTAAAGAACTCTCCATGGGGAATAAAATATGTTAATGATGACGTCATCGGTCACATGGTTCGGCCGCCATATTTGTCCTAAACGGCCGATAAAAAAGTACATTCCGGCAAGTCCTCGGTCTCTGACCGATTTTTCATTTGTCTGTCTGTCTGTTTGTGCGCATTACTAAGTCTACATCGTTGCACATAGCATCGCCATACTTTACACACACATTTGCCTTGCCCTGGAATAGACTGTGCCCAATTTTTAACTCTCTAGGCCCAAGGTCAAGGTCAAGGTCACCCAAAACGTGAAATCGGGGGGGTCGAGTTTTCATTTAAAATATATTTCAAACCACTATAACTCTAAAAGTACAAGAGATATGCATACATTTACTGTTACTAACATATAGGAAGTCACATACAACACATTTCATTTGGCACCATGGCCTTTGACCTTGAGTGACCTTGAACGGTCAAACTCAAGGTCAAAAATTGTTTTTTTTACTAATAACTTTGTCAAACATTATCCGATTCCCTTCTAACCAACACCCCTGAAAAAAAAGTACATTCCGGCAAGTCCTCGGTCTCTGACCGATTTCTAGTTTGTTTGTCTGTCTGTCTGTCTGTTTGTTTGTCCACACATAATGTGAGTATGCTTTTCTCTGCAACCCTAGGTACAATTGACAAGAAATGTTTGCTATAGGAACGCCTCCCCCTGTAGAATATTTTTAATGATAATTATGACGTCATAGGTCATGTGGTATGGTGCCATCTTGGAAAAATTGAAAAGATTTTCACCTCTGTATCTCTGAAACTGCTGCATGGGAAAAATTGAAACATGGCTCATTGTCATGTACTCCTCATGCGGAACAACATATATTCATGATGATGTCATCGTGCCTTCATTATGACGTCATAATTCGACAAGTATAACGCTTGATCCGATCAGTTTTTTAATTTCTTGAGTGTGATCTACACAAAGATTGTACAGGGGAATTAAATCGATGATCTCATCGGTCACGTGGTTCAGCAGACATATTGGATTGAACATAAATATATGTCGTCAATAAACCACACGAACACAGCAGCTAATAAACACCGCACAAACACGTCCTGGGGAGGGTCTGCAATCTCTGATTGCTCTTTCTGGTTGAATTTTGTCTTCCTCTGCATATATTTTCATAATTCTGTTAACCTAAAAGCAGTGATGTAGATATTAATTTTGGTTTAAATTGTGAAGAAATTACCTCACAAAGTCCCACCGATGTTGTCCTCTTTTCCCTGCATTTTCGTCATTTATTTCTGTACATCTCCCCACCTCCCCTCTCGTACGTAGTAAATGGACAGCCCGGACAAGTCGATTCTGGATTGTCCTTCACGATATATCCCATTATCATTTTGTGTTATCTCCCCTAACTTGATAAGCTTTTCTGTTCTCACTACCTCCTTCATTCCCCTCCTCCACACAATATACCTTCATGTCTCTTATCAACCTGTTCCTTTCCATTCCGTCACCTGTTTGTGGATCCTCTACCTTTTGTAATAAATTTTGCTGGTGGGAGCAGTTTCCCCTAGGTGGCACTGAGGTTAATAAAACAAGTGGTTGCAAAATGTTTAACCTCCAAGAAAAGTGATGAGTTGATGGTAATCAAGATGGTCTTTAGGCTTTACCTGGAGGACATAATTTGTCCATTCTACCTCTGCATGAAGGCTTCTGTACCTGTTCATATTTTAATTTTTGGTGATATGACACTGTCCTTCAATATTGCTTAAAATAACAAAATATGAATTAATTTATTTATTTGATTTTGCTGATGAACAGTTTCCATCAATCACTTCTTGCTCCACTTGTACCTTCACATAGTGTGTTCCAATTGGTTCTCAAATCGTTTGAAAACCTCTGTTTTCCTTCGAGACTCGATCGGGACTGCAGGTTCAAAATTTTAACGGCAATTGCATCACGTCACCCCGATCGGTTGCTTGAGACCATCATCACCTGCCTACTCTTTTTGAAAGACCCAATGGTATCTCTTGGACTACACCTCATTTCTATGGATATTAAAGATCCTATGTCTTTTCGACGAAGAGTAGGCAAGTTATGAATAAATTACAAATTGCTTCCATAACCAACTTCAGTTGAACATCAGGCCTGGTCAGCCAGTTCAGTAAACCTTGGCCCATCAGCATAAGCCCCATGAGCTACTGACCCCAGCTGAATGGGGCATTTAAACGAAGAATACCTTACTATAATTCACCAAATGTCCCACTGTCTGTCCGTTCCCAGGTAGCGCAAAAACGGCTGAACCGATCGCAACAACATTTTGGGTGGATAAATCCTGGGGTCCCTGGAGTAAAATAGGCTTTATTGTTTTTCCATTTTTTTCCCCCAATTTTTCCAGTTTTTCCAGTTTTTCCAAACACGATGGAATAATATTTACCGATATGAACAGTGATGTGGCTTTTATTGAAATTCTACAAACACTGTTTAGATTTTGATGATTTGCACGTGATATGATTTAACGGATGTTTATATGAATCGTTTAAAATTAAAAAAGCCTTCAATTTCTTATATTTTGCCTTTTCATTTGGGCCTCCCAATTGAAGCCCCGCCCTTAGGGCAGGTACCATTGATAGTTTTTTTTGCAATGTACCAAGATGTAAACAATAAGGGTGTTGTGTGTTACCACAGGGTTGTTACGACAAGGTGAAGGGATGGATACTGGAAAACCTTGTGATGCTGGGAATCTTTGCTCTGCTGGTTCTGCTAGTGCAGGTATGTCATCCAATAATTGTACCTAGACCCACTTGGCTTCTAAACACGTACCTATTCACTCGGAGGGGATTGCCAAAATTTCCCATGGTGATTCAATTTTGGCCTGGACTTTTACACGTACCAAGCGTGTATGTTTCTGGTTTCTGATGTCCCATGGTCTGTTAGAGCGTCGGAGCTGCTGAGATTGCTGGTCTTACTTTCTGTCTCACTCAAACTAGAGCTACTGGCCTGGCTTCAATCTACTCTTTCTCGCAAACAAACACCATACACTTTTCATCATACACTTTTATTCTCTTTTATTTAAGGCCTGGCCTCTGAGGGCTATATAGTCTGTGCCTGGAGCCTTCAACATAAAAAACAAAACCAAAAAAAACTTGCTGCTCCATCCTCTTCATTGCATCAGTTGCCGCCATCTTGATTTTGAGCACATTCATTAAAGCGGGAAACAGGTGATTATAGGTGTTGCTTGACAATGTCATTAACAATAATATTCCCTCAAATTGTTAATAAACATGCATCACTGTGTTAAAAAAAAAAAAAAAAAAGGTCCAGGTTTTATTTGAACCACCCTCGTACAATACAATTAATGCATTTCATGTTTCTTGAGTGCAAGGTTATGGGTTGTTTTCATAAGACTAAAACGTTTTGTCTCGTTTCGGTATTTCCTGATGTTAATGTTTAATTAACCTTTTATTTTTAGAGGTCACCTGTCAAATTCCAGTTCCCAGCCTGGTATACTTTACTAATGTCCTTGTTGAAGATGTGATATGTGTACATTACTGTGCAAAAACTTGGGTTATTTTCACCTTTTTGTGCTGTTCCCCATTAAACATTTGTCTAAAGTTAGAGGTGTGCAACAGACGTTTGATGATATACTATCTACTATAAATGGTCGAGGTGTGTGTGTGTGTGTGTGTGTGTGTGTGTGTGTGTGTGTGTGTGTGTGTGTGTGTGTGTGTGTGTGTGTGTGTGTGTGAGTGAGATGCATCCTTTTTGTGTCTATTAATAACGTACTATTGAAATGTACCTTTTAACTCTTTGGACTGCTGAGACCCCTTCAAACAACAACAACAACATGCATTTTAAAAGGCCATTTTCCCTGCTAGAGCGGGGGTTAGCCTTGCGGTCCCCATGACAATCTTCTCCATTTTGCCCTATTTTCTGCATCTCCCCTTGTTAACCCCCTTGCCCACATTTCTTCTTCGACCATCTTTAGCCAAGTCTTTCTCGGTCTTTCCCGTCCTCTACTTCCTTCTACATTAACTTCCATCACTCTTCTCAACCAGTCACTTTCATCCTTCCTCAACACATGACCAAACCATCTCAAACTGTTTCTCTTCACAGCATCCATCACAGGCTCTATTCCCATCATCTTTCGCAATTCATAATTTGTCTTCCTCTCTCTCAACGATACTCCGCACATCCGTCGAACCATTCGCATTTCCACCCTTTCCAACCTTCGTTGCTGCTCTACGTTCATGGGGGGTGGGGGGGGGGGGGGCGGCGTCAGCATCACGGCTGCGGTTTAAACATATTTAAATAAATATTTAAACAAAACCATGAAAAACAATCTGGGAAAAGTCTCTAAGTGAGAACGTGGATTTGAGAAAGCAGGAGCAGAGGTGAAAGAAAAACGAGATATAGGGGGCGGGGCACAAGTCGAGACGAGGAGGCCGCACGAGACACCAGGCCGCACGAGGCGCACGAGGCGCGAACAAAGAAACGACTAATTACACACAAATTTGCAAAACTACAAAACCAAAACCAAATAGAAACACACAATAACACATACACAACAAAATACGCAGCAGAAATTTGACAAAGAAACGAACGGGAAAACACTCAAACTTTGATGCCGTGGAGAGATCGAAGCAAGCCCCATCGCTCGAGGGACCGGAAGTCCGGAATTAAAGTTGATGAACGACGAAAACCTTTAGAACACACGGAACACTTGTACGGTTTCTCTCCCGTGTGAATTAGTTTGTGTTTATTTAAATTTGATGAATGACGAAAATCCTTAGAACACACGGAACACTTGTGCGGCTTCTCTCCTGTGTGAATTCGTTTGTGTGTGTTTAAAGTTGATAACTGATTAAAAACCTGAGAACACACGGAACACTTGTAGGGTTTCTCTCCCGTGTGAATTAGTCTGTGTCTATTTAAGGCTGATGGACGACTAAAAACCTTAGAACACACGGAACACTTGTACGGCTTCTCTCCCGAGTGAATTAGTTTGTGTTTATTTAAGGCTGATGGACGACTAAAAACCTTAGAACACACGGAACACTTGTACGGCTTTCCCCGTTGGTTGTCATCTTCATTCGCGGGTTTCAGCAAGTGTACCGGGGTCCTCCCACAACTTGATGTATTCACCTCCATTTGATCCTTTTGACTTGATGCTGATAACCACAAAATCCTTACAACACTTGTGCTGATTCTTCACCAATTTTGTCTCAATGCTGAGACCCCTTCGACCTTTGAAAACCCTTTAAGACCCCTAAGATCCTTAAGATCCCTAATGACCCCAATGACCCAAAAGTTCCTGAGGACGCAAAAGACCAAAAAAGACCCAGATCACCCAAAAGTCCCAGAAGGCCAAAAAGTCCCTGAGGACCCAAAAGACCTCCCAGGCAAGTATGCTACAAGGTGGTGAAGACCAATGAAAATATGGTCTCGCTAGTCTATATATATATAAAAGAAAGTTTTTGTTTGTTTGTTTGTTTGTTTGTTTGTCTGCACGCGCTAATCTCCTGAACGGTGAAAGATAGGAGGAAACCTCTGAAACAAAAAATGTCGGGATGGGCCCCGGGAAGGTTTTAGGCTAGGTGGCGAGGCCGGTCGAGGCCGCTTTGGCCGGGCTGGGCCCATTTCGCAATTAAAAGCTGAGTTGAATTATAGTAGTCAATCTTCTACGGCCACGAGTAAAAGCTGAATTATAGTAGTAAATTCATTCAAAAAGAACGTAAAATGTCGGGACGGGCCCCGGGAAGGTTATAGGCGAGGTGGCGAGGCCCGTTGAGGCCGCTTCGGCCAGGCTGGGCCCATTTCGCAATTAAAAGCTGAGCTGAATTATAGTAGTCAATCTTCTACGGCCATGAGTAAAAACTGAATTATAGTAGTAAATTCATTCAAAAAGAACCCAGGCAACGCCGGGTGCTTTCGGCTAGTCTACTATAAATGGATGAGTTGTGTGTGAGGCATGTTTTTTGTGGAGTTCTACTAGAGCTTTCTGATGTTGAGTGTGATACCAAAATGATTGTCAGGACTTCCTGAGAAAATTAGGCTCATTAACTATTAATTAATCTGGAAGTATCCCCATGTTTTTACATGCCATGTTTAGGTGTATAGAGTAGCTTAATACGGTTGCGGATGTGGGGTTCGGGGTTCGCCATGAGGGGAGACTCCTTGGGTTCCTCTTGGCAATGTACAAAAGCAAAGAAACAGTGCTGCTCTAACCTGTCTAATATAACTCCTTATACAGTTTTACCGATGCAAACATAACATTAGCGCCAAACCAGACTTGTACCCAAAGGAAAGGTAGAGAGGTTTTTTAAGAACGAGCAGGTCTAGGCTTGGACGACCTCTTGGCTCACAACATAAGGAACTGATGAGTCTGTCACTTCCATGCACTGGGGAACGGGTAATGGGGAGTAAATTGTTGCTCTCTTGGATTGAACTGTTCACCCAGCCCGCTATGGCCTCCATCTCCATTATCCTGGCGGATCGACTGCTGCAGGTTGGAGCCTCTCTCTGGTGGACAGCTCCGATGAAACACATTGGGGCTCAATGACCAGACTAAATGACAGCGATCAGATCACAATGATGTCATCTCCCTCCTGTTTTGTCCTCTTTCTGTCCTGAACTGAACTTGAACTCGACCTGTCTGGACTGATTTGCAGCTCCACCTTATATTTGTCTGGTATACCCTTTCCAGACCTGCCAGTCAGGAGCAAAGATCATACGCCACCCACTTTGGTGCCTTTTATTATTATTATTATAGATATTTATATCCTAATAGCCAAACTATTTGGATATAAATGCCAAAACACAACATTTCATTGCTTTGAAAACGCAACATTGAAAACGCAACATTGAAAACGCAAACATTGTGTATTTCTGTTGGCATCTTTCAGGGTTGAAAGTAAAATGTAATTCTCATCCGTTGCTTTGAAAACGTTGTGATTGCAATTTGTGCACAAGTGCTACCATTAATCCCTTTTAAATTCTAAAGTCTGAGATGTTGAAGTGTCTTGTAGGACGTTCTTCTGTTATCATGGATAATTTCGGTTGCGTGCCTCCACACAGGTTCCATGAAAACACTGGAGAGAGTCATTCACCTGATTGTGCGTGTGTGCACAGATCCTGAGCATGGTGTTTTCACTGATGGTGTGCTTGCGGGCACGGAAGGGCAAAAAGAACATGTACGTGTGAGACTACTCGGTTATTGAGCAACGCTGGGGAGAGGCGTTGCTGTGGGAGAAGAAAATTTCTCGTTTGGCCTCTCAACTCCGCTTTGGTGGGACCTTGACGGAGAACTGACTATGTGATTTGGAGAAGGAAGCGCCCCTGGGTTCCATGATTTCCCATCATCTCTGGGTTGCTTGTGTACCAATTGCAATGTGATTCTTCAAGGTGTACATACGTTTATCCGAGTTGGGCTTTGTTCTCCTTCTTATTTGGACAAGTGGCTGCACGGTGGGAAGGATGTGCAGCGTATGGAGAAATGACATGTCTGGAGTTGTCCAACATCCGCCATCCCAAGGCTTTCACATAAACAGACTAACATTTGTTTTATGGGTGTAATGGTAACTTATAGAGTTTGTATTGCTATATTTAACAATCTGCGACTTTCGTTTATCCTTATCTTCCTTACTTTTATTTCCAGGCAGGATGATGCCTGATTCAACTGTCCAGTTTTCAAACAAGAACAAACTAACATGCATGTTTACTCATTCCCTCCAGCGGGATGGAAGGAAACTCGAGGCTGCTATTGAATTTCACTTAAAACTTGACTTTTGTGTGCTTTCAGTTGAGGAGTTATATTTCATTATCTTCTTCTTTTTTTTCTTGCCTGGCTTGCCAATCACTGCCGTGTCATTGGTGCGTGAAGCGCTTTGCTGGTGTTGTGTAGTTAACCAAGACATTTCCAGACAATCATGTGATTATAAGCACTCGTACGAGACAGGGAGCAGAGATGATGTATTTTCAATGACGGAATCTGCACGAGTGATCCTTGAGACGGTACGCATCCTCTTCAGGACAGAACGTCTCATCGGAGCAAGATGTGTTGATGTACAGTGTAGGTGCTATGCTTTAAAGAAGCATTTTGGAATTTTGTTCATTCTTTCATTCATTTGTTCATGAAAAAATCTTTTTTTTGGAATTTTGGAAGCATTTAAGGAAGCATTACCCTCGGTGGTTGAGATGATGTCCTTTTGCTTTAGCATAGATTGCAACGGGTTGTGCCGCACAGCTCTTGCTATGGAGAAACGGCTTTATCACCTACATTTACACTAGTTTTCTGCTGGTTTGTGTGTTCAAGGTTGTTGTTTGTCTTTATTAAGATGAGATAACTGCAGGGAGAACAAACTGCAGTTAGTTTTGCTTATTATTGAGAGCAGTAGAAAGGATAAAAACAAAACAAAAAAAACTGCCAATCATTCAGTAGGCTGTTAATGCACAACACTGTTTGAATGCATGGGTAATGGTCACCATGCCACTCGACCCCCAAGATACTCAATTTTCAGTGATGGGGTGGTCATGACTCCATTTTGGACATGAAACTCAAGATTTTGATTTCTTGCTTCATTTCAAACACCAAACCAGCCTGTGCAGCTTAATATGCCATTTAAAGCGAAGCTGGGAACGCAAATCATTGCTGATAGGGTCCCACCAATGGTGGTGGTCACGTATCCGGCTTTGCCACTGCCAGATGCGAGGCAGTGGTGCTTCCTTCTTGCACTGAACATGCAAAAGGATTGTTTGTTCAGTGTAAGAGTAAAAGGGGTGTCATGTCAACATAATTATTATTTACAACAACTATCCTGTCATGGTGGTGACCTTTGGCTTAATAGAATGTTTTCTTAATTTATAACTCTTAGCTCACACTTTGAAAAGGAAATGATGCTTTGTAGATGGATTAGACCAAGATGAAAGGCCTGAGAAAGAGGCATTCGAGTCATATTTTCACTTTCGACGTTGAAATTTGCATGTCTGGTGTCTGGAGACGAGCCTTCTTTGTTGATTTATATTTTCTATTTTTCAAACTCTTCAATCATGTCCCTTCTCCCATCTTGTTTGAATGGCTGCCGATGCAAACTCATTTGGGAAATCCACCCATAAAAGGTCAGTCTGCTGCTACATAGAGGGCCATACAGGCAGATACTCGCGTACAAGTTCCCGGGATATGGTCAGCCGCTGTGTTCTGTGTTCAGGTACAACCTGATCACAGAGCAGCCAAATATCTTGTCAGTCTGTTGTGGACACAAACCAAGCACTGCCATGCTTCGGTGTTCATTTGTTTATTGCTTTTGCCGTTCCCATTGTGGTTTCTAGGAAAGCATATATATCCACATATATTGCTTCCAGGTTAAAATTCAACATTGACTGCCCAGGCCGATGTACTTCTCATCGCTATGGCAGTGTCGAGCTGCCTGGTGAATTTGGAAAGCCAAAGGTAAACCTTCACAAAGCGGGTTGCTCCCAGGAAGTGATTATTGGCAGTCCGAGCACTCGGGTAGGCCGTGACAGCACAGAGCCTGCTGCTCAATATCTACCAATCATTGTGGTCTTGAAAGATGGATATTTATGGGTGAACCTACTGTCCCAATAGCTCTGGAAGTGAACTCTCCACTTGAGTTGAAGCGGTTCTGCCTTCACTATTCGCTTAGCTCGGGGTAATCACCGCCCCACTTCCCACTCACTGCCTTCCTCATGATTCATGAGGAGATGACATGATTCCAAATGGTCTAGTTATTACCAGCACAGAAACGGTATGTGATGACCTTGTTCCACGAGATAATCCAGCACTTTATCCACACGCGATGTATCCCGATCGCTCGGTCTAGCTCAAGGGTGAAACACATCCTCAGATCATCATTCCACGTTTCTAGTCTGCTTTCTCTCCCCTATACCTCTGGGTGCTCTTCATCGTTTTTGTAATCGAATTGTTCACCCTTCTCGTAACGATTTTGTGGATGGATATGGTAATGTGAAACTTGAAATAAAAATGAAAAGAAAGGAAACTTTGTGTTTGTAATTTTAATTTTATTTCCTGGATCACTTTGAAAAATTTCCATTTCATTTTGCTCTCGTAGTTTTTCAATTTAAATAAATTTGCTCTTTTTGTTGAACTACAAGGAGTTTCGCAATTGGTTCACTCTGTCAGTCTATGATTGAGGAATTACTTGATTTCAATTCTAGTTTATATTTTGAACACGAGTCAGAACATGAACCTGTAGTTTAGCAGAACCTTGGCTCTAAATTTGGCAAATTGTGCGACGTCTTGTCCCGAGTGCGGTAAACCAATTGCTTCTGTCTGTCTGGCTGTCTGACAATCAAACAAAAATGAAAAATCATTGCAAACAGGAAACCTGTTTTTAGGTATGCCATAAATGACACAAACAACAGGCATGAATAACTAATTCAACGCGTTGTAAGGTGGTGTAAAAGACGCTGCATCAACGGCGGTAAACATCTGATTTGATGAGGGGTTTTTTTTTTTTTCGACGGCCTTTAAAACTTTTATTATTCTTATTTAAATTTAATTATATATGGCTAGCGGCTAGGGTGCCGGCTTAGGATCCTAGGATCCTGGGTTCGAATCCCGGTCGATCGCTGAATTAACGCCAGGGGGGTTGACTCAGCCTGTCATCCTTCCGAGGTCGGCTAATTGAGTACCAGTTCACTGGTAATTCCCTGTTTGTCGTAAAAGGCGACAAAAAGGGTTGGCGGCAGGAAGGGCATCTGGCCGTAAAACATTGCTTCCAAAAGGGGACCGAAAAACAACAACAACCACGGTCCCCGAAAAAGGCCAACCCCCGCTTTGCGGGGAAAAATGGCCTCTAAAAGGTGGGTTTTTTTTTTTTGTTGTTTTTTGATCAATATAAAACGCAAAACGCCTTGTTTGCACTTCCAAAAACCTTCAGTTTAGCAATACTTTGGCAAAATTGCACGCCATCTCGACCAATAAAATTTTCCACTCGCACTCTCAGGGCAGGATAACTTTGAAATTCATAATCTTCTTCTTCTTCTTCTTCTGCAAATAAACGGTTCCCATGTCCTTTTTCTCAAGAATGCATCAGATAAGGTGCTCTATGAACTCTAGTTTAAGTTTAGGATGCTTGATGGATTAAAAATAAAAGGATTTTACGAGGTGATTTCTGGGACAAACTTTGCTACATAAAAGACACAAGTTTGAATTTTTTTTTGGCTAAACCTTCCTGTGTTCCTTTTTCTTGGCCTCTCGGGTTGGTGAGAGCGCAAAGCAGAGCTGCGCCCCGTAGTACAAGGCATCTACGATGTATTCCGAGTGCTGCACCGGGAAACGAAATGTGCTTACGGACAGAAGCAGATCTGATGCCATGAACAACATGGCACCGGCCGCGGACGGTCGATGGGAACCGTCGGGTCGTGGGGCCAGGGCGCGCCACGCCATTGTTGCGAGGATGAAGCAGTAGATCGGAACGACGTACACCATTGGTCCAAGCAGGCCCGGCCAGAGGAAAGCAAAGGAGGTTAGTGCCGTGAGGTAAAGTGCAACGGCCATTGGCAAGGCATCGAAACGCAGACCGAAGGTCGCGATGTAGGCCAGATGTGCGACACCGAAGGCCACCGTCCCATGCAGGAAATGGGATTCCTTGTAGAAGATGCAAATGTCTCCTACAGGAAACCAAAAACCGAAATTGTTATTGCAATGATTTGTTTATCAGAGAAAACATTTTTTAAATGCAATTTGTTTTACTTCTTCAACTGTGTAAAAATACATCTGGGCAGAGATTGCTGTTTATCTATTTCAAGATGTCCAAATGACAGAGCTTAAGAGAATATTATACAATGGCAAAAACGATACTCGAGACAAAATGGTTGGTTATTTTCTGCAGAACTGGTGGATGTACCCGTTATAAAGGGTGACGAGGATGGTATCAATTTGATAGGATGGTTAGGCCATGGAACAATCGCCGTCTCGTGATTTGTGCCAGATTGCTGTGATGGCGTCCAGCATGGCCAACGCTTTGAGAAAAGTCTACTTTTGATTGGGCCTATATTAACAAGCATTGTGAGTATTGCGCTGCAATCCATGTCCCCTACCGGCAGTCTGTCGTCCGGAAAACTGTTGGGGAAATTACCAAGGGTTATTTACCCACAGGTTCCGAATCGTTCCCAATCGCTAATTACCTCAGGACGGGCTCACCTGTGATTCGCACTCGGGACTTCGATTTATACACCTTGCAGACAGGTCAGCAGAAGCACGAGAAAATAAGTTGTTGATAAATAACCTTTCGAGTCGCTAAATATCAGTAATCTATATATATAAAACACAGTTTGTGTGTGTGTAATGTTACCGATAGACTCCTAAACGGAGAGGCTCACGTGCTTGATATTTGGCATAGACATGGCCATTGAGCCTGGGAAGAACATGGCCGACCTAAAAAAAAAAAATTCATAATTTTTTTACCATATATTTACCTCAGCGCATTTCAGCAAGGAATATTATACACGGAATCTGACCGGTGGCAGAGCAGCGCGCTGATTCGCTCAGAGCGATCACGTGATGTTCCTTGCCGCCATAAACTCAGTTACGCGTTCACACGTAATTCTGAGCGAAAAGCGATTGCGTTTTTTCACATTTCAGCGAGGAATATTGTCATTCACACCACATAGGTTTTTTTTTCTTTCATCTTTAGATCCATACCCCCCTTCCTTCCCTTCCTTTCCTTCCCTCCTTTCCCCCCTTCCTGATCCCTCATTAAACCCTCCCCCCCTCCCCCTTCGGCCCCTCCCCCCCTCCCCACCTCCTCCCCTCCCCACCTCCTCACCTCCTCCCCTCCCCCCCCCCCTCCCACCCCTCCCCCCTCCCACCCCTCCCCCTCCCATCCCTCACCCTCCCCATCCCCCCCTCTTCTCCCCTCTCCCCCTCCCCCTCCCACTCTTCTCCCCACCCCCCCCGTTCCCCTCCCCTCCCCTCCCCCCCCGTTCCCCTCCCCTCCCCTCCCCCACCCGGCAATGCCGGGTACTTCTGCTAGTTTATTATATTTTCCGGTTCAGGATCAATGATCGATGTGTATATATATGTTGCTCGGCTTGGCTCCGTCCCTCCGGAAAGCGCGCGCTGTGTCGCGCTTTTGACGTTTGCGAGACGAGGCTGAGGGCGTGTGGTGCGGCTTGAGGAGAACTCTTGAATAAACAAGAGATATCCATTTTTAAAAAATATTTTCGTTTAATTAACGATATCTGCCAAACCACGTGCCCTATCGCAAATTCCAAAAGGACGGTTTAGTAGATTGACATGCTGAACAGATCTGTGAAGTTTCCCCTCGATTGGATCAAAAATGAGGGAGGAGCTCGGTTTTAAAGGTTCATGCTTAAACACGTCATAACTCTGAAACCATGTGACGCATGACGTCATGCTCGCTGACTTTTTTGTTCGTCATGGGTATGCGATTCTGCCTGCAAAGTTTGGCCTCGATTTGTTCAGCCGTTGCAGAGAAAAAGGGGTTTTTGTGTTTTCACGAAAAACAATATGGCGGCCGAACCACGTGACCTGTGACGTCATAATTACCATTAAAATATTCTACAGACTGAGTCCCCCCTATGGTGAAAATTTGATCTCAATCGGTCCAATTATTGCAGAGAAATTGGTTTTTAAAGGAAATTAAAACTTAAAATGGCACTGAGTTAAGGATCAGAATTATCAGAATTCCCAAAGTTCAAAGTGCCATAAATTTGTCAAAATGATCGAAACGTCGTGAAGTTCGAACTTGATCTGTAACCTATCATGCGGAAACCATGTGCCAAGTTTGAAATCATTAGCTTTAAGCGTTTAGAAAAAAAGTCTGGAAAACTGTTCTTTGCGTGACGGACTGACGGACTGACAGACGGAGGGACGGAGTGCAAACCTATAGTCCCCTCCGGTGTACACCGGTAGGGGACTAATAAAAGGAGGTGCAAGTAAATTTAGATGGTGGAAGCAGAATTGTATGATTCAATCATGCCGGGCGAAGTTTGATGAAGCACAAAATGGTGAGACAAGATATGGGACAGGGACACAGGCAGGCATGATTGAATCAGACACAGATTTGATCATTGTCCTTTCAGCCATTTGTGTTCGAGAGGCTCCCAGAAGAGCAAAAACGGTAATCCGTCCAATGTCGACTCAAAATGGTCCTTCTGCTGCTTCAGAGGTGGGGCGTTTCATCGTGCGTCATCCTTCAGAAGGAACCTTAACAGGATGCCTCTTGGGATAGCATTCGCCTGTAGATGTTAGAAATTCCACAGTAACTGTCCAAGTAAGTTGGCGAACGTGTGCCAAAACTCCAACCCAAATGTAACGGTGGCACTGCATCACTGGCACTTCCACACTCTCACAAATGATGCAACGAGTAGCCAGATGCTGCAAAGCGCATATGCATGAATTAATCGCCATATAATTATATTGTCAAATTATTTGGGTACATGAGGTACTAGGTAAGGTACTAGGTACATGAGGTACTAGGTAAGTAGACTGAAGCAACCACTGCACAATAGTGTCCGGTCATAGATTATTATTAACCACAGAGCTCTCAATCGTAAACAGTAAGAGCAAACAACCTCCCATTTTCATTACTCGAATAGCAGCTGTCATGTCATCTGGAACACGTGACCCAAGCAGAACTAAAGGTTGTGTAAATACTTTGCTGGTCAAAAAAAAACAGAATAAGATTCTTCCACGTTGGTAATCATTTGAAATTCTGACTTTTGCCCACAACGAAAGGTGCGATCAAGTATATTTATTTGTACAAGGTGAGAGGGGTCGAAGGCCCAACATTGACAGTCTGGAGGACAGCATATGGATGCAAAAGGAGTGAATGGACAGGAGGGAGAAAAGAGGGAAGGAAACAACAACCTGCAAATAGTGAGAGGTGTGTGTGTGTGTGTGTGGTTAATGAGGATAGAAAAGATCAGGGAGAGGGATATACAGAACTGTGCAAAAGTTTGAGTTATTTTCACTTTTGTGATCCTATTCCCCATTAATAATAATAATAATAATGCATTTATTTTATATAGCGCTTTTCAGGGAGCCCAAAGACGCTTTGACAGAGTGCAAAACATAAAAACAATTGCAAAAAAACAAGAATCAATAGGGAAATATTCAAAGCAAAAAGGAGGGAGAAGGAGAAGAGATAGTTAGGGGTTAAATGCTGTGGGTTAAATGTTGAATGCAGTGTTGAACAGGTGGGTCTTGAGTGATGTTTTGAATGTGGTGAGTGAGGAGGAGTCTCTGATGATGTGAGGTAGTGAGTTCCAGAGGGTGGGAGCAGCGATGGAGAAGGCCCTGTCCCCCCAGGATCTGAATTTGGTCCGGATTGGGGGGGGGGGGGGGGGTCAGGAGGTTGGTACCAGCAGAGTGGAGGTTGCGGTTGGGAGTGTGTCTGGAGAGGAGGTCAGCCAGGTAGGATGGGGCCAGGTTATGGAGGGCTTTGTAGGTCAAGAGGAGGATTTTGTACTGGATTCTCTAGGAGATGGGGAGCCAGTGAAGCTTGTAAAGGACGGGGGTGATGTGGTCACGGGTCAGGGAATGGGTGAGTAGACGGGCAGCGGAGTTCTGAATGTATTGGAGTTTATTGGTGATTATTGAGGGTGAACCATAAAGGAGGCTATTGCAGTAGTCCAGACGGGAGGTGATGAAGGCGTGGATGAGGGTTTCTGCAGCCATGGAGGAGAGGGATGGACAGAGACTGGCGATGTTTTTCAGGTGAAAGAAGGCTGTCTTTGTGATCTGTTTAGTGTATTTGTCGAAGGAGAGGGTTTGGTCAAAGACGATGCCAAGATTCCGGATGTGAGGGGAGGTGGATACTGGGATACCGTCGATGTTGAGGGCAAAGTTATTGGTGGATTTTATGAGCGTTATTGGGCCAATGATGATTATTTCAGATTTATCATAGTTAAGTTTGAGGAAGTTAATTTGAAGCCAGGATTTTATTTCAGTGATGCAGTTTGTCAGGATAGAGTGGGTGGCGGTGGAGATGGACTTGGTGGAGATGAAAAGCTGGATGTCATCGGCGAAGCAGTGGAATTGGAGACCATGACGGTGGATTAAGTGACCAAGGGGGGACAGGTAAAGGATGAAGAGGAGGGGGCCAAGAACTGAACCTTGGGGGACACCTTGGGGGAGGGGAGCAGTGGGGGATTTGCAGTTATTGATGGAGATGAACTGGCGTCTGTCAGAGAGGTATGATTTAATCCAAGAGAGGGCAGTGCCAGTAATGTTAAAGGTGGTTTCAAGTCGGGTGAGGAGGATGGTGTGATCGATGGTGTCAAAGGCGGCGCTGAGGTCGAGGAGGATGAGAATGTTGAGGTTGCCAGCGTCAGAGGAGAGGAGACGGTCGTTGGTGATTTTGAGGAGAGCAGTTTCAGTACTGTGGTTGGAGCGGAATCCAGATTGGAATGTTTAATACAGGTTATTGGCAGAGAGGTGATGTTTGAGTTGAGCGGCTACAGCGCGTTCCAAAACTTTCGACAGAAAGGGTAGGTTGGAGATGGGTCTGAAGTTGTTTAGGGTGTCAGGGTTTCGTCCAGGTTTTTTCAGAATGGGGGTAACAGCAGCAATTTTGAGGGATGGTGGGACGATGCCTGTAGACAGGGAGGAGTTTATTGTTGCAATGATAAGTGGAGAGAGAGCAGGAAGGGAGGCCTTGACAAAGCTGGAGGGGATGGGGTCAAGAGTGCAGGTGGCAGTTTTCATTCCTATGAGGAGTTCAGAGAGGTCAGTAGGGGAGATTGGGGAGAATTGAGACAGGGGATGGCAGGATAAGGGGGGGCAGGTGGTTTTAGGGGGAGCGGGTGCGGCGGTGGTCAAGCTGTTGTAGATGTTTTCAACTTTGTGTTGGAAGAATGAAAGGAAGGAGATGCAGTTGTCTACTGTGAATGACTGGGTGGTGGTGTTCAGGGGGCTGAGGAGTTTGTTTATTGTAGAGAAGAGTGATTTTGGGTTTCTGGAGCCAGAGTGGATAATTTGAGAGTAGTAGGCGGAGCGGGCGCGGGAGAGGGCATCTTTGTAGTGTTGTAGGTGGTCCTTGTAGGCTTGGGAGTGAATTGTGAGACCTGTTTTATTGCGGAGTCTTTCAAGTTGGCGAGCACGAGTTTTCATCAGGCAGAGTTCAGGGGTAAACCAGGGAGCAGAATGGGTGAAAGAAACTGTTTTGGTTTTTATAGGCGCAAGTTGGTCAAGGCAGGAGGAGAGAGTGTGGTTGTACTAGTCCGTGAGATCAGAAGGGTTGTGGAGGTCAACGAAGGGAGAAGTGGACATTTTTTCAGAGAGGGTGGATGAGAATGAGGTAGGTGAAAGAGCGTTTAGCTTACGGACATGGATAATGATTAAATTGATTTTATGATTACATAAAATTACATTAAATGATTACATTAAACATGGATAATTAAAATAGATAATTAAAATTGATTTTATGGATAATTAAAATTTCTGTGGAAGTCAATTTAATATCACAGTTAGCTGAAAATCTATAAATAAATTAGGAAATTGAAAAAGTTTTCTTTTTCCTAAACATATTACATTATCATGTGCTGGTGATATCCACTTAACACAGAAAATATGCAGGAAACAGTTTGTGGATTTTTGTACAGCAAATAATAAATTGTTAAAGCTAATAATTTTCACACAAGTTAAGTTGAAGTTAAATTTAAAAAAATTGACATGCTGTATGCACAATGCACACCAGTTACATAAATGCTAATTAAAAGAAACCACAACAAAAGTTGCAAATTAAACATCATCGTTCGTATGCATCACAAGGTTGCGGGGTAGCATCATTGCTAAGGGTGTGGCTGTGCCGCTGATGCAATGCCCTCTGCTGGTTCGGGCAGGAATTTTGGAATTTGTTCAGGGTGCTGACGAGAGCTCACATACTCTTCCGTGGGGTATTTAATGTGTCACCTGTGTACCAACTAATGCTGGCAGGTGGGACACCTGTTTGACGTCCATCTGAGGGACAGCACACATTGATGAATCACCCCACCTGTGAATCACTGGGATAACAGCTCATAGCTGGGTCTGGATTCAAACCCAGGCGAGATAGCTTAGAGTTGAGTGGTGCATACGTCTAGGCCATCCTGTGAGCCATGCAAATTAAATGAACTAGGGCATGCCCGTACTATATATATATCTAAAATTATATCCCCCCCCCCTCTATTTACATGAAATGGTTTGGTCCAAAGCGAACGGCTTGCGAGTACGGTGACAATCCCCCCCCCTCTATTTACATGAAATGGTTTGGTCCAAAGCGAACGGCTTGCGAGTACGGTGACAATCCCCCCCCCTCTATTTACATGAAATGGTTTGGTCCAAAGCGAACGGCTTGCGAGTACGGTGACAATCCCCCCCCTCTATTTACATGAAATGGTTTGGTCCAAAGCGAACGGCTTGCGGAGTTTGGTAAAGAAATCGCCATAGCTCGGTAACTACTTGTCCGATTAATATGAAACCTTGAAAAGGCACATCCTCAGGTCCCCAGCAATATACCTGGCAAGTTTCAAGTATATCGGACCCGTGGTTGTCGAGAAACAGCGGTCACAGACAAACATACAAACATACAAACATACACACAGAGATTACTGGAATTATAGATAGATGAAAACGTGAAATTCGTTTTCATCAGCTTGTTCCATTGCTTGATAGTCGTAGACCGTATACCATAGACCTGGATGACGCTGTAAAATACAATGTTTGCAGCCTATTGTTAAACCCAGGGGAGGCTCTGTGACTACCTGGGGTTGTACCAGGTTTTGGTGGAGGAAAACTTGTTAAAATCAATTAGACGCTAACAAAAGAGAAGTACAAGCAGATACTGCAGCACCATGCAGTTTCTAGTGGAAATTGTTTAATCAGAGGAGGATCCATTATCTAACATGATATCTCGAAAACACAAATCGAATATAATAAAACAATATTTGGAGAACAAGGTGCTGATGTTCTCCAAGTGTTAGAATGGCTACCGCAAAGTCCAGACATGAGTCCCATGGAGGCCATATGGGAGTACCTGGAAATAAAGAACAAGAGGAACCCAACTAACCTTGCAGAACTGTGGACTATACAGTGCCTTCAGAAAGTATTGTCGTGTGACTACTCTGTAGTGAACACCGCAGGGTGACACGGATGACCAAACGAGCTTTAACTCCAAGGCGTTCAATCCAAAAATGACGGTATTCTTTACACGCGAGGGACAGGAGGATGCCGAACTTACCTGGACGGCTTCCACCCAACTTCTTCGCACCTGGAAAAATGAACTCAAACCGACGCAGATTAAAATGTACAAAAATACCAGCTTTATTAAAGAAAATGCCGGTAACAAAGAATGCACGATAAGACTAAATTCCTAATTGGAGCGTCCCCATACAGACCCGAATACAGACAAAGGGAAATATAAAAGAACGAAAGTAAAAAAAATTGTTTGTTTTGTGGGCGCTTAGCTCAGAGCTGCTGTTGAACCTCGTCAATCGTCAAAACCTCCCCGCATCCTTGGCAGGAACACAGGCCGTTGGTGCAAAGTCTGTGCGCGGGAATGACTTTGGCGCACAGCTCACTCTTCCAGCCGAAGAGCTCAAAGCGAGCAGGTCGTGCTTGTCCACTTGCTGTCTGTCTGCTCGTCAATGTCGATCTTGTTCACAAACACCGATGTGCCCGGCGCAAGAGTGCACCAAAATGTTCACGTGCTCGTTAATGAATTCCCCTCGCGCAGGAGCACTATGAACTCAAACCGTTCGCCGTGAAATCCCGAAGCAGAGCGAGATATGAACTTGTCACCGTTCACCGCCAAAGCCAGAAGATGTGAGGAAGTCAAGAGAGGACAAAATGTTGGGGAGACGACCGTTCGCCACCAAACCCAAAAAACCAGAGCCAGCCATGAGAAGACAAAGAAGAGAAGAGGCCAAGAGGAGAAGAAGAGTTTGCTATGGAATCCCGAAGCAGAGAGCTTTTCGGCGACCGTTCACCAACAAAGCCAGGACTCAAGGGAGTGAGGGAAAGCCAAGAGAGAGGAACAGCCAAGAGAGAGAAAATGTCAGCAGAGCGTTATTTTATACCCAACGCTCCGACGTCATCCGTGCCTACTCCACCAATCTCATAGTCCCATCTTAGCCAATCAATCCCAGACCAATCACTGCCCTTCGGGGCATGGCCTCATGGCCCTGCCTGTGCCTGTGTGCTCACCAAGTCGGTGTTATCAGCGGTAGTGCTCAATGTCCTGGTTTCTGGGCGCTTTTTATTTACTGTGGTTAATGCGCGATTTCCTGGCTAGGTGTGTGTGCTGCATGTGTCATAAGGAACAGAGGAAAAATAACAGAGGCCATTACATACAGGGGATTTACCATTAATCCCTCACTAATTAACATATCCCACCCCTCGTGATGGGAATGAAGATACGCTCTTCCACGACATACGGTCTACCGGATCCCTACTTATGATACATGAGGGTTTCTTCTTCTTCACCACAGTTGGAGCACACCACCTATTCAATTCTACCTGGACAAAGGTATTGCCTACCCCCCACAAACGTAACAGTATTAACACCCCTTGACTTTTTTCACATTTTGTTGTGTTAGTCTGAATTTAAAATAGATTGAATTGAGTTTTTTTTTGTCACTGATCTACACATAGCATCCCATTAATGTCAAAGTGGAATTTTTTTCCCCAAAAAACAATTTACAATGAAGTACAGAAATATCTAATTTACGTAAGTATTCAACCCCCTGAGTCAATCCTTCGTAGAAGTGCCTTTGGCAGCAATTACAGTATCGAGTCTTCTTGGGTATGTCTGTATCAGCATTGCACATCTGGATTTGGGAAGTTTCTCCCATTTTTCCTTGCAGATTTGGTCGAGTTCTGTCAAGTTGGATGGGGAGCGTCGGTGAACAGCAATCATCAAATCTTTCCACAGATTCTCAATGGGATTCAAGTCTAGGCTTTGGCTGGGCCACTCAAGGACTTTCACGTTCTTGTTCTGAAGCCATTCCAGTGTGGCTTTGGCTGTATGTTTGTAGTTCTTGTCCTGTTGAAACATAAATCTTCACTGCAGTCTTTTGTACTCTGAAACAGGCTCTGCTCAAGAAATTGTCTGTATTTGGCTCCATTCATTGTTCCCTCTATCCATACAAGTCTCCCAATCCCTGCTGCTGAAAAGTATCCTCATGGCATGATGCTGACACCACCATGCTTCATGGTATGGATGGTGTTACATGGGTGATGAGCTGTGCTCGGTTTCTGTCAGACATAGTGCTTTGCATTCAGGCCAAATAATTCAAGTTTCATCTTATCAGACCACAGAATATTTTTGCCTCATGCTCTGAGTCTTTTTGCAAACTCCAGGTGTCCTGTCATGTGCCTTTTTCTCAGGAATGGCTTCCATCTGGCTACTCTCCCATAAAGCCTAGATTTGTGAAGTGCTGCAGAGACTGTTGGCCTTCCAGCAGGTTCTCAAATCTCAGCCAAGGAGCTCTGTAGTTCTGTCAGTGGTCATTCGTCACCTCCCTGACCAAGGTCCTTCTTGCCCGGTTGCTCAGTTTGGTCAGATGGCCGGCTCGAGGAAGACTCTGGGTAGTGCCATATTCTTTCCATTTCTTAATGATTGAGCTCGCTGTGTTCTTGGGAACTTTCCATAATCTAGAAATTGTTTTATACTCTTCCCTTGATTTATGCCTCCTCAAAATTATATCTGAGTTCTACGGACAGTTTATTGGACTTCATGCATGGTAGAGTTTCTGCTCTGACATGCATTGTCAACTGTGGGACCTCATATCGAAAGGTGTGTTTCTTTCTAAATCATGTCCAATCAATTGAATTGGGCCACAGGTGGACTCCAATCAAGTTGTAGAGATAGCTCTAGGATGATCGAAGGAAATTGGATGCACTTGAGCTCAGTTTGGAGTGTCATAGCAAAGGGGTTGAATACTTGTGTAAATTAGATATGTCTGTATTTCTTTTTTTTCTTTTTTTGTAAAAGTTTCTAAAACACAAATATCCACTTTGACATTAATGGGGTATAATGTGTAGGTCATTGACAAAAATCTCAATTTAACCCATTTTAAATTCAGGCTGTAACACAACAAAATGTGAAAAAGTCAAGGGATGTGAATACTTTCTGAAGGCGCTGTATAAAAGTGGAGAGAAAAGAGGTCACCAATTCCAACATGCACATTACTCAATCAATTCCATGTCTGAAGACTCTACTGTCCACTCTCCCCAAAGTGTCTTTCATGCCACTTATCTCTTTAATTCAGATCTTCCAGCTCATCTGCTTCAACAACATAACTGCAATCCCTTTGCCTATACAGCAGCAAACCTGTTCTGCAATTTTTTTGAAGGGGCAACGCAGCTGTGGCTGGCAGACGGGACGCCCGTTTAACGTCCATCCGAGAGACGGCACACACATTGATGAATCACCCTGCCTGTGAAACACCAGGATGAGTTTTAAAATGGGTTGGGACTCAATCCCGACAGCTTGAAGATTAGTATGTGTCCCTCCAGGCCATCCTGCCAGCCCACACATCCACGTATACTCAAATGACACAAACACTATCATAGTCCTGTAGACAGCACAGCTGGAGAAACATGCTCAATTCGATGATCTATGCATAGACGAGCATGTA
The DNA here is from genome assembly GCF_964187855.1 of Myxine glutinosa. NCBI lineage: Eukaryota > Metazoa > Chordata > Myxini > Myxiniformes > Myxinidae > Myxine > Myxine glutinosa. The sequence continues at coordinate 25,454,353 of NC_136268.1, read as the reverse complement.
CATGGGGACAGAAGCCACCAATAGACAAGCAAATGAATAGCCAGCAACATAACACCCAGGTATGCATCTTTTTAATTTATCTTTAGAATATTTTAATTGTTCCCATGTGCATGTGCTTTGACTGGAGAATATGACTCTTGAGACCCTCCAATGAGAAAGTAATTGTTGAGCTCTTTGGATGGTTTTTTTTGTCCAGATTTGATGGAATAAGCTCAATGGGGACATGTATTGTGATAAAATAAAATTGTGTGATAAATATTGTCTTATACCCCTGTCGGTGTTTGTTAACTTAAGTCCCCTACTTCGTGTTTTGCTTGGCTCTTAGATTTTTCCCTTCTTCCCCGAACATTATACTCTTTGTCGGACGTTTTAAATCCCCACCCCCCAAAAAAAACCAAAATAAATAAATAACCAAAAACATTTATTTTCCTTTCTCCACATGTGCTGTTGTCTCATCCTGTACTTCTGTCCAGGTGTGCTGTTCGCCCCACCCCCATTATCTCCTTGCCATTCACCTTTTGCCCTGTTCACGTGACTCGTGGTGGTCCCTCTCGGCCCTCCCCAAGTTGGAATTTTGTGCATTTAAGATTGTTCACGGTTCTGTTTAAATATTATTTAAATATGTTTAAACTTTCCCCTTCAGTGTTTTATTCAGTGGTATATTACAACACACTGTTTTTCTTCATATTTAAAAGGCTTCTTTCAATTTCCTCTCCAACTCATTCCACTTCAAAAAAAATAAATTCAATCCCTTATAACTCTAAATCACTGCATGCTCTAAATTCACATTCATTCCATCCCTCCTTCATCGTTCTTAATCGGATTGCTAACTTGAAAATCACAATAAACCCAATTTGTTATCAATGTTTGTCTTTCATTAATCATCCACTTTCTAAACTCCCCTCTTGCCCCTCCCCTCCAAATCCCCCCCCTTGCCCCGACACTCCTAAACTCCCCCCTTGCCCCTCCACTCCTAAACTCCCCCCTTGCCCCTCCCCTCCTAACACTCCTAACCTCCCCCCTTTCCCCTCCACTCCTAAACTCGCCCCTTGCCCCTCCCCTCCTAAACTCCCCCCTTGCCCCTCCCCTCCTAAACTCCCCCCTCACTCATCCCCTTCAAATCTCCCCCCCCAACCCCTCCCATTCAAATCTCCTCCCATACCATTCCTCTCAAATTCTCCCTCCCCCCTCCTCCTCCTCAAAGCTGCCTCCTCCCCACTTCGTCTCCCTTCTATCTCATACCTCCACCTCCCCCAACCTTCTACTTTCCTCTGCCCCCCCCACCCCTCAAACAACCCCTCACTGTGCCTCATTCCTTCACCATCAAACCTTTCGTTCTCCTCATCCTTCCCTTTCTTGTAACTCTTCTGTAATCTCTGACACACTATCAACTGCTCTCCCTACCTCCCCCTCTCATCCTTCATCTTACCCGACCACTCCCCTCCCCTGTCCTGTACCCGATGCTCCCCCTCTCTCTTCATTAACGGTATGGACCTCAAACATCCGGGGCCTTCGCTCAAACCTGACTGATCTTCATACAGGTTGCTTCTGACAATCCAGACTTGATCTGCTTAACAGAAACTTTCCTCCCTCAAGATGTTTCTGATTCCTTAATATCTCTTCCTGGTTACTCCCTCCTCTGGTATGATAGACCTGAACCTCGTCCTGGTGGTGGGGTGGCTATCTTTATCAAAAACTCTCTTCCTCACTCTCCTTGCACTGCCCTCTCTCCACCTCACCCCCAGGAGTACCTCTGGCTACGGCTTCCTCTCCGCTCCCACCTTTTGTTCATATGTGTTCTGTACCATCCTCCAAACAGTGATGACTCCATTTGCATTTCACTGTCTGACAACATGGACCAACTTCTATCCACTCATCCCAACTCTCTCTTCCTCATATGTGGCGACTTCAACTGTCATCATGCCAGCTGGCTGGGTGTGGGTTCATCTCTCACCAGCCATGGCACCTCAGCAAAAGACTTCTGCGACTCACTGGGATTGACACAATCTGTCAATTTCCTGACCCGGATCTCAGCCAATGGTGTAGGTTCTCTTCTAGACTTGGTTATGACAAACTTCCCTGCTAATGTCTGCTGCTCTTCTTCTGCCCCAATCGGTTCTTCTGATCATGTGCTTGTTAAAGTGGACATCTCTCTGGCCGTTCTCAGAGAGCCTCCTCAGCGTCGCCGAGTCTGGCATTTTACTCAGGCCGACTGGCACGGTCTTCAAGCAGCCATCAATCATCTGGACTGGTCTCCCATCTCCACTGCCTCTGACATCAATTCTTCCTGGGAATTCTTCCAAAGAAAACTGCTCTCTCTCATGCACAGATTTATCCCATCTCGTCTTCAGTTGTCTTACCCTTCCTCCCGTCCATGGTACACTGAATCTTGTGGTGAGGCAGTTGCCCTGAAACAACTTGCCTTTGCCTCTTGGAAGGCTAACCCAACTGAAGGCAATCTCAGTTCCTTCCACCAAGCTCGGAACAAGTGTGTGTCTACCCTCAGGAGTGCCAGGAAGCACTATCTCTCCACACTCAAGAATGAACTCTCAAACCTGTCTCCTTCCTCCAAATCCTGGTGGCGTCTGGTCAAATCCGTTTCTGGTGTTTGTTCCCCCTCCATCCCCTCCCTTATCTCAAATGGCTACACAGTTGACACCACACGTGACAAAGCCGAATGCCTCAACTCTGTGTTTGCCTCAAAATCTTGTGTCCCAAACCCATCTCTCTCTGTTCCCACCTTACCCAGTCGAACCCAACTGCTCCTGGACTCTGTCCTTCTCTCCTGACAAGGTGGAGGAGTTTTTGTCAAACCTCAACTGATTCTGCAACTGGACCAGACGGCATCAGCCCACGGGTCCTAAAATCCTGCTCTGCCGCTCTATCTCACCCTCTCTCTGTTCTTTTCACCCTCTCTTTTACTCAAGGTCATCTGCCAGCATCCTGCAAATCAGCAAACATTACCGCTTTACACAAAAAAGGTGCAAAAACAGATCCTTGCAACTACAGACCAATCAGCCTGCTCCCAATTATCAGCAAAGTCATGGAACCCATCATTGCTTCGGATATCAAATCGTTCCTCTTCTCCAATGGCTTGATCTCCGATCATCAATTTGGATTCAGACCAGGTCATTCTACTCTGGACATGCTGCTTCTGCTGTCTCAACAATGGATGGAGGTCCTCAATGCACAACAGGAAATCAGAGCTCTCTCCCTTGACATATCACATGCGTTCGATACGGTCTGGCACCCAGCTCTGCTCACCAAACTCTACTCCTATGGTATCCATGAAAATCTCCACACTTGGCTTGCGGACTTCCTCGCTGGTCGTAGTCAATGTGTGGCCCTGAATAGATTTCTCTCATCGCCCCTTCCTGTTCTGGCTGGAGTTCCCCAAGGTAGTGTTCTGGGCCCTGTGATTTTTCTGGTCTTCATCAACGATCTCCCCGACTCTCTGGAAAATCCTCTCTATCTCTTTGCTGATGACTCCACTCTCTGCCGCTCCATTCCTCTTCCCTCAGATCGGCAGTCTGCAGCCTCCTCACTCTCTGCAGACCTGGACAAAATCAGACTGGTCAAACAAGTGGAACATGTCTTTCAATCCTGACAAATGTCACACTCTTACTATGTCTCTCCGAAAAGATCGACTGGACAACCCTCCCATCTACTTTCTCAACAATCTTCTCCAAGAAATTCTGTCGCTCAAGCTTTTGGGTCTCACTATCTGCCATGATCTTTCTTGGGAAAACCACATTTCCAAGCTGGCCTCCAAAGCCAGTCGCCGACTGGGCATCCTCCGTCATGCGAAGTCCTTCCTCGGCACACCTGAGCTCCTCACCACATACAAGGCTTTCATCCGCAGCTCAATGGAATACTGCTCTCCCCTATGGGCCGGTGCTCCTGCCTCACACCTAGCTCGGCTTCACGCTGTTGAAACCAAAGCTTTCAGAATCATTGGAATCTCCCGTGATGAAGCTATCTCCGAGGGCCTTTCACTCACTCGCCGCAGACAGGTAGGTGGTCTTTCTGTCTTCTACCGACTCCTCTCTGGCCTTGCTCCCCCAGCTCTCTCTGTGCTTTGTCCCCCAAATATTCCTACAGGTCGCACAAGATCTGCCAGCAACCCTCTGATGGTTAAACTGCCGAAATCTCGGCTCTCTGCTCACCTTCACTCTTTCATTCCTCTTTTCTCCCGCCTCTGGAACAAACTCCCACACTCCCTTCAATCCCACTCCTCCCTCCAGGTCTTTAAAACAGTTGTTCACCACCATCTCTTATCTTTCCCCATCCAAACCTTGATCTTTTCTACCCCCACTAATTCACCCCAGATCCACCTTGTTTGAAATTCCAACTTCTTTCCTGGAAGTCCCGGCAGTGTCCATATGTTTTATACCTCTCCCACCCTCCCTTCCCATGCCTCCCCCCCCCAAAGCCCTCTCCCTCCCACATCTCTCGATGTCCCTGCTTTCAGATGTTGTGTTTGCGTTCCTCGCCCTCTTGCCCCATCTTGTCTACCGCTCCCCATGTTATATGTTTTATGTGTCGGTTTGTCTTTCTGTGTGATTAATGTTAGCTCTTTCACGAGCCTCGATGTTGTATACAAAAAAAAAAAAAAAAAAAACTTTCCCAATGTATTTGTTTTATTTACTTACCAACAGCAGACAGAATGAGAGCGATTGTGACGAGCCAGCCCTGTACTCCCATCTCAGCCTGTTCTAAGGCCACAGGGATCAGAAGAAGGATGGGAAGACACTTGAAAAGTCCTCTCCAGAGAATTGGTGGTTCGGGGGAGATACCGTATATGAGCCGCAATACCGCCACCACCCCAAACAAGGCCACGAACTATAAAGAGCCCAGAAATTGGTGGGTTATGGAGAAAAAGATGGCAAGTGATCAAACACCACTTTTGAGTCATTTTGTAACGTCATGCAAAGGATGTACAAGGAACGTTGACACAGGAGGATGCCATTTGGCTCATTATACCTGCACCATATGTAGTAATACTCTTTCTCTTTCTGTCTTTCTTTCTTTCTTTCTTTCTTTCTTCCTGTGGGATTTTAAGCCCAAGCCTTTTACCAACCAGCTAGCCAGCCCTGAGGTTCGACTTAAAGTAATTTGGGCAGGAATTAGTCATTTGTACAGGTGCTGGCGATAGCTCGTCTACTCTCCGTGAAAGACACGGTGCCCTCTTTAACATCCACTATTCCTGGATGACGGTTGAGACGGGTCCTCTGACTTGATGTCCATCCGATGGAGGGTGCACACCTTGAGGGCTTTCCCTGCATGCTCAACACAATGGTGACAGTTTATAACTGGGTCGAGATTCGAACCCAGGCTAGATTGTTCAAAGGTGAATGCGTCTATCTCTAAACTGCCCTGCCAACCACATTATAAGAAGTAATAAAAAGTTACTGGGTGGGCCCACTGCATCCCTAACCAATTGTATCTAGTTGTCATGCTATGCTACTGGGGGAATTAATTAATCCTGTGTGTGTGAAGGGAAAAGCGGGGTTGAGCAATTGGTTCACTTTGTCTGTCTCTGTCTAAAGACATCAGTTTATGATCGAGGAACAATTTAATTTAAACCGGATTTTATATTTTGAACACGAATCGGAAGAGAACCTGCAGTTTAGCAGTACTTTGGTTCTGAATTTTGCAGTTCACGTATGTGCAGAGAACAGTTTGCGCGTATGCACAGAGGGATTAAGGTCATTTTTAGTCTGTCTGCCTGTCTGGCAGTCAAGCAAAATTGTAAATCATTCCAAACATTATATACTTAAACACTCTCATCTCCATCTTGGGTAAAATGCCAGGGGCATAGAAAAGGCCCCTTTATATGGGACGTGCCATGTGGCAAAGTATAGAAAAGAAGGGACATTCCGTAGCTTGTAGAAAATGCCAAACAATAGAAAAGAAGGGACATTCAAAAAAATCTCATGTGCATGCTGGACTACCCTTGTGTTCTTAGGAGGAACCAGGTAATGCTCTATAAAAGTTCATATAAAGGGGCACCCTACATCTGGCAAATAAAATACATTTACTTCTTCATGCAGGTGTATGAATCAAATTGGCACCCATTTATGTATTTACCTTTTTATTTATTTCAAAAACTTTATTATTTCTTTCTTTTTTAAACTTTATTTCAAAAATGTATTTACCTTTTTATTCAGCAACTTTAATTAGTGTCTGCTGCACTTCAATTACAAGTCGATGACAAACTGCATGCCTGCAAGCGTGCATGTAAGCTTTACATATGGAAAAAAAAGTTCCTGCACTCTGCACACGTGCAGTCACACCCGAACTATTAATAAATTAATAGTTTAAAAGAAAATAATTAAACCTTGCACATCAATTCAATTCTGATTGTAATTAATTATTGTGAATATAAAATCAAAAATTGATTTTGTTTTCATAATGTGACAATTCCTCTCTAATCAAGTTGAACATGATGATATCATCTGATTATATAACTGTCAAAAAGACATCATCTGATCATTTAACTGTCAAAAAGACATCATCTGATCATTTAACTGTCAAAAAAACAAGTTAAAAAGTCAAAGCACTACAGTATTTTCTCAGTTAGAGAACATTCCAAGGAATCACATCAATTTCTGAAACATTTTGGGTCTTCAACCAAGGACATTTGGGGTCTTCAACCAAGGACAATTTGGATCTCCAACCAAGGACAATTTGGATCTCCAACCAAGGATAATTTGGATCTTCAACCAAGGACAATTTGGATCTTCAACCAAGGACAATTTGGATCTCCAACCAAGGACAATTTGGATCTCCAACCAAGGACAATTTGGATCTCCAACCAAGGACAATTTGGATCTCCAACCAAGGACAATTTGGATCTCCAACCAAGGACAATTTGGATCTTCAACCAAGGACAATTTGGATCTCCAACCAAGGACAATTTGGATCTCCAACCAAGGACAATTTGGATCTTCAACCAAGGACAATTTGGATCTTCAACCAAGGACAATTTGGATCTTCAACCAAGGACAATTTGGATCTCCAACCAAAGGACATTTTGGGTCTACAACCAAGGACAATTTGGATCTTCAACCAAGGACAATTTGGATCTTCAACCAAGGACAATTTGGATCTCCAACCAAGGACAATTTGGATCTCCAACCAAAGGACATTTTGGGTCTACAACCAATGGACATTTCGGGTCTCCCACCAAAGGACATCTCTGGTTTCCAACCAAGTAATTTCAGGTTTCCTTCCAAGGAAATTTGAATTTCCAACCAAGGACATTTCAAATCTCCAACCAAGGAAATTTGAATTTCCAACCAAGGACATTTTGAATTTCCAACCAAAGACATTTTGAATCTCCAACCAAGGGCAACTCGAATGTCCAACCAAGAACATTTTCTAATCTACAACCCAAAGGGCATTACAGATCTCCAACCAATGGACATTTCAGGTCTCCCACCAAAGGACATTTTGGGTCCACAACCAATGGACATTTTGGGTCTCCAACCAAAGGACATTTTGTTTTTCCAACCAAAGACATTTCAGTTCTCCAACCAAGGACATCTCCGGTTTTCAACCAAGTAATTTCAGGTTTCCTTCCAAGGACATTTCAATCTCCAACCAAGGACATTTCAAATCTCCAACCAAGGTCATTTTGAATTTCCAACCAAAGACATTTTGAATCTCCAACCAAGGGCAACTCGAATGTCCAACCAAGAACATTTTCTAATCTACAACCCAAAGGACATTTCAGATCTCCAATCAAGGACATTTTGGGTCTCCAACCAAAGGACATTTCGGGTCTCCAACCAAAGACATTTCACATCTCCAACCAAGGACATCTCTGGTTTCCAACCAAGTAATTTCAGGTTTCCAACCAAGGACATTTTGAGTCTTCAAGCAGGACATTTCAGGTCCTCAAACAAGACCATTTCATAATTTTGGTGATCGTGGTGGGTCATACCATGTTGATAGCCCATTTGACCAGACCATACCCATTTGAGAATTTAAGGTACATTTTTGGATGGTATCTCATGAGACTACTGTTAGGACCATTGATGTCCAACAAAATTGTTATTGGGAACATTCAGTAGCTCTGAACACTGTGGGATACAAAACCCTGACAGTTCCTGGTGCACTCTGTCTCCAAAACAGCACAATACATTTTCAAGTGGCAGGCTAAGGTAGTTTGGGCCCGTGAACTGTTGAGAAAATAAATAGTCCAAGTGACCTTATGAAGGCCCAGCTGGGATTCTGCAGACACACTTGGTCTGGTGTTGTGATCGAGTTTACTAAGCTTTACCCCATTAGTCTAGTAGGAAGACTAGGTCCCCCTGCACCCCCCGGAGATATACTTCTAATCAGTGTTTCTAGATTGGAAAAAATGTGTAGAAAATGACTAGCTATGGCCCCAAGCTGAAAAAATGTCCCACATACCATTTTTATGCAAATTACTGCTGCCATTATCAAAAAAAGACTAGGTCCCCCTGCACCCCCCGGAGATATACTTCTAATCAGTGTTTCTAGATTGGAAAAAATGTGTAGAAAATGACTAGCTATGGCCCCAAGCTGAAAAAATGTCCCACATACCATTTTTATGCAAATTACTGCTGCCATTATCAAAAAAAGACTAGGTCCCCCTGCACCCCCCGGAGATATACTTCTAATCAGTGTTTCTAGATTGGAAAAAATGTGTAGAAAATGACTAGCTATGGCCCCAAGCTGAAAAAATGTCCCACATACCATTTTTATGCAAATTACTGCTGCCATTATAAAAAAAAGACTAGGTCCCCCTGCACCCCCCGGAGATATACTGAAACTGGCAGTGACTGGTGATTGAAATGCGGTGCCTTTTTGTGTTTCAGGTCGAGGTACGTGAACTCCCCACGATCTACAGCAACCAGGAAGAGACTGATACCAGGGTGGTTCTGTACCTCCATCATGCTGCTACCATCGGATACAAGAACGCTGTAGTCAGAACACCGGACACAGACATCCTCCTGATCCTGCTCCACCATGCCCACAACATCAAGCTGACGGTGTACCTGGATACAGGGTCAGGGAAGCATCGCCAACTTGTCAACGTCTCTGAGCTGGCAGAATCCCTGGGAGAGGACTACTGTGCCACTCTCCTGGGGTACTATGTGTTCAGCGGAGAAGACTGCACCAGTGCCTTCAAAGGGAAGGGAAAAGTCGGGCCCTTGAAAAAGCTGGAGAAGAATCCCAGGTTTCACAGGGCATTCGGTGAATTTCACAGGGTATTTAGAAAAATAAAACTTTGTGTTAACGTCTGTGTAGACGGACCTTAATATGAGTCTATTATTTCGTAAAACTGTGATTATTTTGTAAATAAAGCACTAATTAGCATACTAGTATACCATAGACACATGTAATCATGTTATGAATAGTTCTATCATGATCTATGCCCTTCAAAACATGGGTCTAGACACCTTCATTTTTCAATTATCTGCAATATTGGCTGAGATATGTCAAAAATCGTTTTTTTGATAATGGCAGCAGTAATTTGCATAAAAATGGTATGTGGGACATTTTTTCAGCTTGGGGCCATAGCTAGTCATTTTCTACACATTTTTTCCAATCTAGAAACACTGATTAGAAGTATATCTCCGGGGGGTGCAGGGGGACCTAGTCTTTTTTTGATAATGGCAGCAGTAATTTGCATAAAAATGGTATGTGGGACATTTTTTCAGCTTGGGGCCATAGCTAGTCATTTTCTACACATTTTTTCCAATCTAGAAACACTGATTAGAAGTATATCTCCGGGGGGTGCAGGGGGACCTAGTCTTCCTACTAGACTACATATTTACATGCGGACATTATGTTTTCACACGTGTCTGTCTGTCTCTGTTTGTGAACAGGATATCTCAAAAGGTTGTGGATGGATTCGGATGAAATTTGGTGGACAGGTTGGGTATTTGACAAGGAAGAATTGACTCAATTTTGGTGAAGATTTGAATCTGGATCTGGATCAGAGAATCTTTAAAATAATTTTTCACCATTGCTGTTCAGCCTGGCGGAGCTCTACAGTGTCGTTCTAATTTGTAGGTAGTTTATTTATCCTGTGTACCAGAACACAATCACTTTACATACAAAGATAGTCTGGGATTCGTTTTCAGGCGCAGGCAGGACTGGAAGAGCCGAACGTCGCCTTGTGAATGACGCCGTGCTCTGTGATGCAGCACCTCCTGCTGACCAATCACTCGACGATGTTTTCGTTGAATGTCACCTCGTCAATGATGGAACCTGGCTGGACCAGACTGATGAACAGGGACCGACCCAGCCTTCCTCAATACAAACAGGGAGTGGTAACGATCACAAAATCCAACCCGAGGTCGTCCCGGTTGTTACGACATTTTCCACGGATATTTATTATTTGTTTCGTCATCGCTGATGTTTTTACCACGTCAATGGAAGCTTCAAGAACGGATATTTATAAACAAAATAACCAGAGAACTATCGCACAGGTACAATAACTTACCTTTTTACCTTTCATTTTACTTGGTTAACTCAATCGATCTGCTTTACTGTGACGAGAGAACAACTCAACGCTCATTCCTATATTCTTTCCTTATTCATTCCTATCTGTGGGTTATCTGTGTATGGTACATGGTGGCCACAATGTCTTGTCACCCCTTGTAAAACCTGTGACATTGCCTCTGTGTGCAGATTCGTGTTAATGAGTTTCGTTTTTCCCTTTTTTCAGATTAAGTGAAGGTAACCATGGGTGATACAAGTAATGACACCAGTAAACAACAACAATTACACCATTAAACAACAACAATTATACCATTAAACAACACCAAGCAACAATTACACAAACAACAACAAACAATTACACCATTAAACAATAACAATTACACCATTAAACAACAACACCAATAACACCATTAAACAACAACAATGACACCATTAAACAACACCAAGCAACAAATACACCATTAAACAACAACACACAACAATTACATCATTAAACAACAATAATTACAACATTAAACAACACCAATTCCATCACTAAACAACAGCAATTAAACAACAACAATTATAGGTAGTGGGTTGTAGACAGCAACCGCCCAGGGTGGTACTACCGTTCGGACTTCGGAGCGTTAAAGTGGTGCCTATAATCGGCTTACACTCTCCTTGTCAGGATTGCTGGTCTTACTTACTGTCTCAGTCAAACTATAACTGCTGGGCTAGCTTCAATATCTCTTTCTCGCAAACAAACATCACACACTTTTCATCATACACTTTTATTCTCTTTTATTTAAGGGCTGGCCTCGATGAGGGCTATATAGTCCGTGCCTGGAGCCTTCAACATAAAAATAATAATAACCATTAAACAACAACAATTAAACCATTAAACAACAATAATTGAACAACAAAAAAACATTAAACATAAACAATCACACTATTAAACAACAACAATTACACGATTAAACTAGAACGCCATTCAGTACAGAGCATACCTCCGCGTTGTTGGCCATATCACTCAATGGTGAGGAATCACTTAAAAAATTCTACTCGCTGGATCCGGATCCGGATCCTCACCAAAATTGAATCGTTTCTTCCTTGTCACACACACACACAACATGTCCAACAAGTTTCATCCAAATCCGTCCACAACCTTTTGAGATATCCTGCTATGTATCGTTTTTGACCCTATATCCCAATGGCGAAGAATCACTTAAAAAATTATAGTAGCCAGATCCGAATCCGGACCGTCACTAAAATCTAATCAATTCGTCCTTGTCACATACGCTACATCTCTGCCAAATTTCGTCCAGATCCATCCACAACTTTTGAAGATATTTTGTTCACAAACAAACAAATGAAAAATCACTCATCGAGCGACACTTGGTAGAACACTTGGTAGAAAACAGAACAAAGTAAAATGGCACTCAGTAGAGCATCCTTTTGACCTCAAAAATAATTCGTGGTTGAATTCAGTGACTTGATATGCAAATCGTCTTCAAAGTTTAAGTTAATCGGATAAAAATTGACAATTTTAGAAATTTGGCCTATGTGGACCTTTTGGCCAATGTTGACCTCAAAAATAGTTGGTGGTTGGTTTCAGTAAGCTGATATACAAATCCTATTCAGATTTCAATTCAATCGGATGAAAATTGAGGATTTTAGAAATTTGAAATTGTTGCTGACTGTTACGTGCTCCTCCCCAAACCCTGGTCACGGTGTACCTCCGAGCCCCGAGAGGAGTCACGGCAGAAAGATGTGTTATTCTGTATGTCAAAGATCAATGGTGAAACCACACCAATTGTTACCAACAAACAAGTATTGTATTAAGGTCACACAAGAATAACAGTACAATAACAATATTAATCAATTGTACAACCAATATATCATTCCTATGATGGTACCATCAGTTTCGTACAATATAACTCACTGTGCTCCAAGTGAGCGAAAATAACATTCCCAATGTCTCTGTCCCAGCTTCAAACCAAAGTCGATCCACGCTCCAGTGATCGTCAGAACGATGTTGTATCGAGACCAGAATCCCGCTTGGTTGACACTGCCAAGAGATGGGCAAAAGTGTCCTCAAGAGGCGGCTGGGAATTCACACCTTCGGGTATGGACGTTCAACGGCTCCCAATCGGCGAACCACAAATTCACACTCAAAATCCACGTTACACACACACACACCAGGTTAACGTCTGGATGCAGTGAAATGGTTGAAGCGAGGTGAAAAACCTGGAGCGATGCGAAATCAGGCGCGAGGCAAAATGGTCAACGGTCCGTTCTCGAGTCGTAACGGCACTCCAATGATTCTCTTCGGAATCAACCGCAAAACCTGTCACGCAGGTTTATCTGTCACAGCGATAACAACTCTGTCGCAGGAATCCCTTTCCCAGGAAACCCAAAGCTCACTTGTGACCCCCGTTCGCCAGCGTTTGTTTAAGACCTCCAAGCAGCTCGGCTTCTTCCACCTTACTCCCAGGAAACCCAAAGCTCCGCCTCCTTTTTCTCTCTTCTTCTTCCTCGTCTTCTTCGTCCGGTTCCCGATCCGGTTTCCGGTTTCTTTTAAAACACTAACTTTTTTTTACCTTTTGAAAACAGTTATCTCTAATTCACTTAAACGATAACAATAATAGTACATGGAACCAAAAATGTTTACAGTGGATGAGAACCACAACAACGGAAGTGACGAATCCGTAACACTGACCTTTGGCCTATGTTGACCTTTTGGCCTAAGCTGATCTCAAAAATAGTTGGTGGTTGAATTCAGTTCACCTAAATGTAAATCCTATTCAAATTTCATGTCAATCGGATGAAAATTGAGGATTTTAGAAATTTTAAAAAAGTGGTAGACCTTTGGCCCGAAGACCCAAAACACCCCGAAGACCCAAAACACCCCGAAGACCCAAAACACCCCGAAGACCCAAAACGCCCCGAAGACCCAAAACACCCCGAAGACCCAAAACACCCCGAAGACCCAAAACACCCCGAAGACCCAAAACACCCCGAAGATCCAAAACACCCTGGAGACCCAAAACACCCCGGAGACCCAAAACACCCCGAAGACCCCCAAAGACCCAAAATACCCTTCAAGGTCTTCACGTGCCTTCGATACGGTCTGGCACCCAGCTCTGCTCACCAAACTCTCCTCCTATGGTATCCATGGAAATCTCCATGCATGGCTTGCGGACTTCCTCTCTGGTCGTAGTCAACGTGTGGCCCTGAATGGATTTCTCTCATCTCCCCTTCCTGTTCAGGCTGGAGTTCCCCAAGGCAGTGTGCTGGGCCCTGTGCTTTTTCTGGTCTTTATCAATGATCTCTCCGACTCTCTGGAAAATCCTCTCTATCTCTTTGCTGATGACTCCACTCTCTGCCGCTCCATTCCTCTTCCCTCAGATCGGCAGTCTGCAGCCTCCTCACTCTCTGAAGACCTGGACAAAATCACAGACTGGTAAAACAAGTGGAACATGTCTTTCAATCCTGACAAATCTCACACTCTTACTATGTCTCTCCGAAAAGGTCGACTGGACAACCCTCCCATCTACTTTCTCAACAATCCTCTCCAAGAAGTTCTGTCGCTCAAGCTTTTGGGTCTCACTATCTGCCATGATCTTTCTTGGGAAAACCACACTTCCAAGCTGGCCTCCAAAGCCAGTCGCCGACTGGGCATCCTCCGTCGTGCGAAGTCCTTCCTAGGCACACCTGAGCTCCTCACCACATACAAGGCTTTCATCCGCAGCTCAATGGAATACTGTTCTCCCCTATGGGCTGGTGCTCCTGCCTCACACCTGGCTCGGCTTCACGCTGTTGAATCCAAAGCTTTCAGAATCATTGGAATCTCCCGCGATGAAGCTATCTCTGAGGGCCTTTCACTCACTCACCGCAGGCAGGTAGGTGGTCTTTCTGTCTTCTACCGACTCCTCTCCGGCCTTGCTCCCCCAGCTCTCTCTGTGCTCTGTCCCCCAAATATTCCTACAGGTCGCACAAGATCTGCCAGCCACCCTCTGATGGTTAAACTGCCGAAATCTCGGCTCTCTGCTCACCTTCACTCTTTCATTCCTCTTTTCTCCCGCCTCTGGAACAAACTCCCACACTCACTTCAATCACACTCCTCCCTCCAGGTCTTTAAAACAGCTGTTCACCACCATCTCTTATCTTCCCCCATCCAAAACCTTGATCTTTTCTACCCCCACTAATTCACCCCAGATCCACCTTGTTTGAAATTCCAACTTCTTTCCTGGAAGTCCTGGCAGTGTCCATATGTTTTATACCTCTCCCACCCCCCCCCCCCCCCTTCCCATGCCTCCCCCCCAAAGCCCTCTCCCTCCCACAGTTCTCTCGATGTCTCCACGTCTCTCGGTCCCTGCTCTCAAATGTTGTGTTTGTGTCCTTCCCCCTCTCTCCCCATCTTGTCTACCGCTCCCGATGTTATTTGTTTTATGTGTCTGTTTGTCTTTCTGTGTGATTAATGTTCGCTCTTTCACGAGCCTCGATCTTGTATACAAAAAAAACAAAAAAAAACAAAAAAAAAGGCCCTGAGGCTCAAAAAGATCCTGAATACCCGAAGACCCAAAACACCCCGAAGACCCAAAACACCCAGAAGATCCAAAACATCCCGAAGCCCCAAAACGACCCGAAGACCCAAAACACCCAGAAGACCCAAAACATCCCGAAGACCCAAAACACCCCGAAGACCTAAAACACCCCGAAGACCCAAAACACCCCGAAGACCTAAAACACCCCGAAGACCCAAAAAGACCCAAAGACCCTTAAAGACCAAGAAGAACCAAAAGAACCTTAAGACCAAAAAGCCCCTGAAGACCCAAAAGACACCGAAGACCCAAAAGCCTCTGAAGACACCAAAGACCCTGAAGACCCAAAACATTTTTAGCTCTTTCACGAGCCTCGATTCAGTATACAAAAAAAAAAAAAAAAAAATAATCTCAAAGACCCAAAATACCCTGAAGACCCAAAACACCATGAAACCCAAAAGACACCGAAATAGTCAAAGATACCTACCGCCGGTAGTACCGGGTACCCCTCTGAAACGACATGTGGTGAGGCGCGCAGAGCGCGCTGAGTCACGCTAGTACTCGTACCGGTATAACAGACAGACAGAACCACAAACGCAACTGACCAATATACCTGCACAATCTTCGATTTTGCAAGTAACTAGATATGCAGGGCGGTCATATTCCTCCTGATGAAGCAGCACTTACATGGAAGGAATAAATATGCACATACACTGAACGCCTGTCTTTAAGATTTATTGAAAATTAATAAAATTTCAGCTTGTAATTTCTCCCGCGCACCATTTCTCCTCCTACCGGGGTAAAGCATCTGTAATTTTAAACCGGTTTTAATGTAAGTAGCTACACGTAGTATTTCAGTTATGAGTATACATATTTAAATTCAAAAACTTTAAAAAGCTAAAACATGCAAACGTCCAAGGGGAATGAATTGTGATTTGTGAATGATTTTGAAAGAGTGAATGACATTTGGCTCGATGTGGTGCGAGGCGGTGTCAGTGTTCGCCCTGTTGTCTCTGAGCTTGGGAGAGGTATGAATGACCAAATATGTTTCCCATCCGGTTGTTTTGGTCAGTTTATCTTTTTTCCGAATCGTTCACCTCACAATTGTTGGCGATTCACCTCACAACGACATTTGTAATGTTCTCCGACGTATCATCTTGTATTTCCGGTTGTGAAACTTGCAATGTTATAACAAGCGCACAACTGTAAACTGCCGATTCCACACTTTAATTCATTCACTTGTGCCGAGCGCAGTGCTGTTGATTTGCGGCAGTGTTGCTGATTTGCGGCAGTGTTGCTGATTTGCGGCATGGCTGCTGATGCCCGCGCCCCCTGGTGGTTAAAGCAAGAATTTTCAATTTTTCCAGGATGTCTGCAATATCTTGCCTACTCTTCGTGAAAAACACCGTGGGATCATTGACTCGTTCTTCAGCAGCAACTTCATTTTTTTGCCTAATTGAAGCTCATTTCTCCTTCTCTGCAGAACATTCCAAGTGACACTTCTGTGTTTGAGCGAGGGTTGATTTCTAAGACCCCCAGAGCGAAAGAGATTGTACAAGAACATGATGCTTACTGTCTGCCGGGGACAACAAAGAAACGACAACCAGGGTCCATCCTCGGATATGTCACACCTGTAAGTTTCTTCTTCTTTTTTATATTCATAATTATGACGTCATAGGTCACGTGTTATGGACGCCATCTTGGAAAAACGTTACACCATCTCCCAAACCGCTCAATGGAAAAATTTTTGAAGCATGGCTCATTGTAAAGAACTCCATATGGTTGTTAACGATGACGTCATTGGTGCCATAATTATGACATCATAATTCGACAGGGACAACGTTTGATCAGTCCGAGTTTGAAATTTATTGAGCGTGATCTACGCAACAATTATATTGGAGAATATAAATTTATGATGTCATCGCTCACATGGTCTGGCAGCCATATTGGATCAAAGAAAAAATATTAAAAAACGTTCAAAAAACGTTCCAGGCTGCCGATGTCAATGACTGGCGTGCACCTGTCCAATCAGGGTGGACCGTCTTGGTCCCCGGTAATCACTGCTCGCAGTTTTAATTGTTATTGTTATCATCTATCTATAATTCCAGTAATCTCTGTGTGTTTGTTTGTACGTTTGTACGTTTGTTTGTCTGTGACCGCTGTTTCTCGACAACCACGGGTCCGATATACTTTAAACTTGCCAGGTATATTGCTGGGGACCCGAGGATGTGCCTTTTCAAGGTTTCATATTAATCGGACAATTACTTACCGAGCTATGTCCAAAAAACGATTCAACCAATCAGAGAGCAGCGAGCTATCGCGTGTGCCGAACGTGGCGGACACACTCTGCCTCGGATGGCACATTTGAGAGCGTATTCATTTATTTCACGTTTGCAAACTATGTTGGCGCTATGTTGGCGTTAAACTATGTTTTAAAACTAATAAAAACCCCGGGGGGATTGTCACTGTACTCGCAAGCCGTTCGCCGTTCGCTTTGGCGTTGCGAATGGACCAAAACATTTCATGCACCAAACCATTTCATGTAAAGCGTTCGCCGTTCGCTTTGGCGTTGCGAATGGACCAAAACATTTCATGGACCAAACCATTTCATGTAAATAGAGGGGGGGATATAATTTTAGATATAGATATAGTACGGGCATGCCCTAGTCTATCTATAATTCCAGTAATCTCTGTATGTCTGTATGTCTGTGACCGCTGTTTCTTGACAACCACGGGTCCGATATACTTGAAACTTGCCAGGTATATTGCTGGGGACCCGAGGATGTGCCTTTTCAAGGTTTCATATTAATCGGACAAGTAGTTACCGAGCTATGTCCAAAAAACGATTCAACCAATCAGAGAGCAGCGAGTTATCACGTGTGCCGAACGTGGCGAACAGACTCTGCCTCGGACGGCACATTTGAGAGCGTATTCATTTATTTCACGTTGGCAAACTATGTTGGCGTTAAACTATGTTTTACAACTAATTAAAACTAATTTGCGATTCATTCGCTTTCCTGCGCGTTTGTGCACGCTATGGCGATTTCTTTACCAAACTCCGCAAGCCGTTCGCTTTGGACCAAACCATTTCATGTAAATAGAGGGGGGGGGTTGTCACCGTACTCGCAAGCCGTTCGCTTTGGACCAAACCATTTCATGTAAATAGAGGGGGGGGGGGGGATTGTCACCGTACTCGCAAGCCGTTCGCTTTGGACCAAACCATTTCATGTAAATAGAGGGGGGGGGGATTGTCACCGTACTCGCAAGCCGTTCGCTTTGGCTTTGCGAATGGACCAAACCATTTCATGTAAATAGAGGGGGGGGATATAATTTTAGATATATATATAGTACGGGCATGCCCTAGTTACTATTAATCCATGTTAGATTAAATATGATAAAGAAATATTAATGAACATGCATTGGGTGTGTTCCGTTAGCAAGCGGCTTGCTATTGCTTGCCAAGCCAGCCGTTCCATATCAACTGCTTTGCAAGCCACTCGGCAAGTGGAAAAAGCGATTCAGAGAGTTTCTTCGGTATATTCGCAATAAATGACCGCCATAGAGCAACCAATGAAATGTTCAGACTTCAGAGAAATGTCGCTGGTATGTATACTCATAATATTATTAAAACATGCATTTCATACTTTTATTGCCACTTCGACTGTTCATCCTAATTCTTCAAGATATATGAACCGCCTTTCGAGGCCATCTGCAGGGGTTGGCCTTTAT
Source organism: Myxine glutinosa (assembly GCF_964187855.1). Classification (NCBI taxonomy): domain Eukaryota; kingdom Metazoa; phylum Chordata; class Myxini; order Myxiniformes; family Myxinidae; genus Myxine; species Myxine glutinosa. The sequence continues at coordinate 25,435,619 of NC_136268.1, read as the reverse complement.
TGGGCACCTTGGTCCCCTTTTTGAAGCAATGTTTTATGGCCGGATGCCCTTCCTGCCACCAACCCTGTTAGTCGCCTATTGCGACACAGGGAATTACCGGTGAACTGGTACTCAATTTTGAACTGGACCTCAGAAGGATGACTGGCTGAGTCAACCCCCCTGGCGTTCAATTCGGCGATCGACTGGGATTCGAACCCAGGATCCTAGGATCCTAAGCTGGCACCCTAGCCGCTAGCCCAACACCAGGGTATGTCACAAGATGATCGAGTAAAATTGAAAATGACGGCCCGGACAGCATTTCCATAAACTAACGTTTCCGGACCGGACGATCATAAACTGATGTCTCCAGACAGACAAAGTGAACCAATTTCTTAAACCCGTTTTTCGCTTCGCGTACGTTTGATAAAAACTTTTTATTACCCTCAGAGGACACAGGGTATTGCATTTGGAATCCCTTTGTCTGTCTGTCTGAAACTTGGTACCTTTTTTCAACCAAGTACATCTATAAAGTGCTGTATGTACAATTGGAATTCGAGCTCGTCAATAATGTATTAGTGTAGTTTTTAGGACTTGATCTACTGTATTAAGGATGTGCGTTCGGGATAATCATGTGACATATGGCTCACGAGGGGGCCTTGTCTATTTTCGATTAGTCAGGGTAAGATTGTGTCATATGTATATGAGCAACATATGGAGAAGAGGAAGAGGCCCCGTCTCCTCTGGCATTCGTCATGAGAGGCAGGGCCACCTGATTGGAGGAACCGAGACTACATGCGCATCACGACACACGCCCATGGTGATGCGCCGTGTAAATTTAGCCCTAAGCCGGCTATCTGCGGGAAATAAGTCCCAGTGTGTGCAGTTCCCGTCTAAGATTCCTTGCAGTTTAGGTTGGCAGCTGCACACACGACAATATCTTCCATCAACGAATAAACTCCAACAATTACTAAATAAACATAACCAAAGCTATTCTTTCAGCTTGAGAAGACGACCTTTCCAGGTATAAAAAATGGAAGCAGTCTATCGTTGGACCTTGTTCTGTTGTTGGTTGTTGCTGCTTGTTTTATGCCTCAGATAGGTGTTGTGCTGCAGCATTTATGAGCCGACCAATGCTCACAGACTGTGCTTGTTGCGTTGCAGTGGAATAACCATGGATACGACATTGCCAAAGTGTTTGCAGCAAAATTCAGCCATGTTTCCCCAGTTTGGCTTCAAGTTCAGCGTACGGGACGTGAAACGTATCGGATCACGGGCAGACATGACATCGACCAAGGCATGTTCACATCTTTTAATGTCACTTGTTTCCTGGTTTTACAGCAAGTATGGTCTTGTTTAATCAAAACCACGCCAATCTTTGCGTAATTGAAAAGAAATAAAGGATGTTGTCCTTTGGTGTTAAAAAAAGACATTAAATGAAAGAAATGGGGAAAAATATAATTAGGACGTGTATAAAAAATAATAAAAAAACCACCTTTAGAGGCCATTTTTCCCCGCAAGCGGGGGTTGGCCTTTTTCGGGAACCGTGGTTGTTGTTGTTTTTTCGGTCCCCTTTTTGAAGCAATGTTTTACGGCCGGATGCCCTTCCTGCCGCCAACCCTTTTTGCCGCCTTTAACGACAAGCAGGGAATTACCAGTGAACTGGTACTCAATTTGCCGACCTCGGAAGGACGTGTATAAGGAGTGTTAAAGGAATGTTCATCACAGCCTTTTTAGATGCGGAATTGCAAATAATATACAACAACACACAAAGAGGAAGATCAAAATGAAAAACAATTCTCATCCTCCTTGTCTCGGGTGTGTGTATATACATGAGTATGATGGAGATTTGTAGGAGAGGGATAAGTGGGTATGTTTACTTCCTGAGTGGTTTCATTAAAATCCGACCTCGAGTTACTAAAGAACGATTCCTGGGAGATACTGTTCTCTGTGCAGGGATAACCAACGTCACGTGTTGGCATTTGCACTTTTGACCCATAAAAAGTCCATGTACATGTACCTATTAAAAAAAAAAAAAAAAAAATCCTTTTTTTTGGATCCCAAACATTCCCGGGAGTTACCCGAATCCACCGTCGTTGGATTTATTGAAATTCGTTAACCCGTTCTCAGGTTTTAACACGACAAACAAACAAACAGGCATGGCTCCTTTTATAATACTAGGGCATGCCCGTACCGTACTATATATATGCCCGTACTATATATCTATCTAAAATTATATCCCCCCCCTCTATTTACATGAAATGGTTTGGTCCATTCGCAACGCCAAAGCGAACGGCGAACGGCTTGCGAGTACAGTGACAATCCCCCCCCTCTATTTACATGAAATGGTTTCGTCCATTCGCAACGACCACAGAACCCCCCCCTCTATTTACATGGAATGGTTTGGTCCATTCGCAACGCCGGCACACGCGATCGTTCGCTGCTCTCTGATTGGTTGAATCGTTTTTTGGACATAGCTCGGTAAGTAATTGTCCGATTAATATGAAACCTTGAAAAGGCACATCCTCGGGTCCCCAGCAATATACCTGGCAAGTTAAAAGTATATCGGACCCGTGGTTGTCGAGAAACAGCGGTCACAGACAAACGTACAAACGTACAAACGTACAGACAGAGATTACTGGAATTATAGATAGATGGATATACAGACTGGGAAATTCGACATCTGTACATGTGTGTCAGTTACTGTCGTCACTCGTTCAACCAGGAATTTCTCACCCGGAACCACATCCACCTAGCTGTACACACATCAGAGATCATTTTAAGTGCACAATGTGTGTTGAACCATATTGTAAATCCCCATGTAAAAGGTGCACTTTTTTCCAACTAGATGACGGCAAAAGTTGTGGGTGCACCTTAAGCACGAGTGCAGGGTTGTGGGTGCACGTTATGCACAAGTGCAGGGTTGTGGGTGCACCTTATGCACTAGTACAGGGTTGTGGGTGCACGTTATGCACAAGTCCAGGGTTGTGGGTGCACCTTATGCACTAGTACAGGGTTGTGGGTGCACGTTATGCACAAGTCCAGGGTTGTGGGTGCACCTTATGCACAAGTGCAGGGTTGTGGGTGCATGTTATGCACAAGTCCAGGGTTGTGGGTGCACGTTATGCACAAGTGCAGGGTTGTGGGTGCACGTTATGCACAAGTGCTGGGTTGTGGGTGCATGTTATGCACAAGTGCTGGGTTGTGGGTGCATGTTATGCACAAGTGCAGGGTTGTGGGTGCATGTTATGCACAAGTCCAGGGTTGTGGGTGCATGTTATGCACAAGTGCAGGGTTGTGGGTGCACCTTATGCACGAGTGCACGGTTGTGGGTGCACCTTATGCACTAGTACAGGGTTGTGGGTGCACCTTATGCACTAGTGCAGGGTTGTGGGTGCACGTTATGCACAAGTGCAGGGTTGTGGGTGCATGTTATGCACAAGTCCAGGGTTGTGGGTGCACGTTATGCACAAGTGCTGGGTTGTGGGTGCATGTTATGCACAAGTCCAGGGTTGTGGGTGCACGTTATGCACAAGTGCTGGGTTGTGGGTGCATGTTATGCACAAGTGCAGGGTTGTGGGTGCATGTTATGCACAAGTCCAGGGTTGTGTTTGTCCCTTATGGCTGTATACGACATCTGTGTGTGTCCCTTATGTCTGTATACGACATCTGTGTGTGTGTCCCTTCTGTCTGTATATGACATCTGTGTGTGTCCCTTATGTCTGTATACGACATACGACATCTGTGTGTGTCCCTTATGTCTGTATACGACATACGACATCTGTGTGTGTCCCTTATGTCTGTGTACGACATATGACATCTGTGTGTGTCCCTTATGTCTGTGTATGACATACGACATTTGTGTGTGTCCCTTATGTCAGTATACGAACTTTATAGATGATCATTCATGGACACTGTAAACAAGATCAATTTGGTTTTGATCGCCATGTTCCACAAATCCAGTTTCCCCATTTTTCCCACCTGCCGTTTATAACTTTATTTTCATTTTATTTTCCCCCTTGTTTGTGTCACCCTGATGGCAAAATACACCACCCAGAAGTGCATTGGACGATTTGACAGATGGAGATGTGAGGAAAATTGTATTGTTTCCAATGCAAGTGCTCAAACAAATATATGATTCTTTTTCCATTGATTATGTGAAACGGAATTTTCCTGAAACGGAAATTAGGTTTTTTGGAAACAGACAAGCACTTTCTAAACGGAAAACCATTGGCTCTAATGCCAACACGAAGATCTTGCACAGCAGTCTTCAAGGTCTGTGGGTGCACCTTATGCTGGTGTGGAGAGGTGTTGGCAACATAGCAGCTGGGAGGAAGTTCTATGTCGGTGAGGTCAATGTTGCCTTGAAGTGGGAAGAAGGGAAGAAGGCACTACTTGGGTAGATAGTCAAGTGGACACAGGTAGAGGAGGGACTGTTGAGGTGTATCAAGCAGAAGCGGGCAGATGGTAACCATTGTAAGGAAAGGTTCTTCACTCGTTCCTTTAAAGTACATTATTTAATGTTATGCCTTCGTGTGTGACGTGTGTATAAGCTCCTCCATGAACCTTAGTGTTTGTTACCTGTTGTTTTGTTTTCCAGGATGGATCAGTGACGTGAAGAAAGGGAACAGAATGATTGAAATAGGCAAGTGTATTTTACATCACCAACTGTCTTGTGTGAAACCTTGGTTATGAAGGAGCTGTGCTCCCACGTAGTCGGAAGAATGGACGCGACAAAAAGCTGGAATTCGTCCGAGTTTCTTTATTGTCACAAAGCAACTCGGGTACTCTGAAAAGCCCGTTTATCGGGCAGCAATATATATACACACATTATCCCGGAGCGTTTGCCCGGGAAAGGCGAGAGGGGGCGTGGCCGGGCGTCCTGGCCGCGGCCTGGCAAGTCGAGGGCGGGCATGCCCGGGCGTCCCGGACGCAGCCTGGCAAGTTGAGCGCGGGCCTGCCCGGGCGTCCTGGACGAGCCCGGCATGGTGATCGCTCCGCGTCCTTGGTAGGTGCAAGGCGATTGTGTAAACCCAGCGGTAGCCGCTACACACGTCCCCCCAGAATCGACTTGCACCGGCAGGGTCAATTTGAGGGGGGTCCTGATGACCCGGCCGAAGCGACCCCTGGCGGGTCGTGGGGGGGGGGGGGGGGTCCGGTGTGGTGGTGGGCGGTCGAGTGGGGGGCACCGTGGACGGGGGGTGGCCTCGCCGCGGCGGAAGGGCCAACCGTGGCGGTTGGTCGATGTCCACATGCGCCGGCTTGAGGCGGTCCACCGCAATCCGGTCCGACCTGCCGCTGATGTCGATGAAGAACGACTTGTCGTCCCGTCGCAGGACCCGGAAGGGCCCGTCGTACGGCAGCCGGAGTGGCCCCTGATGTGCGTCATGACGCACAAAAACGTACTCCGCTGTGCGAAGCGCTGGGGGGACATAGGACTGGGGGTCACCGTGGTGGGATGTTGGCACGGGGGCAAACCGTTGGGCGGCCTCCTGGAGGTCCGAGCGCTGGTGAGCTGCGGACCAGGGACTGGTAGCGTCGGGCACGAATTCGCCCGGGACGCGTAGCGCCTGGCCGTAGACAAGCTCGGCGGTGGATGCCTGGAGGTCCTCCTTGGGGGCCGTGCGGAGGCCTAAAAGGACCCACTGCAGCCGGTCGGCCCAACCGCCGTCTTGAAGGCCGGCCATGAGCGCGGCCTTCATGGAGCGGTGGAATCGCTCGCACAACCCGTTGGCTTGGGGGTGGTAGGCCGTTGTATGGTGGAGCTTGACTCCCAGGTTGCGGGTGACCGCGCCCCACAGCTCGGAGGTGAACTGCGGTCCGCGGTCCGACGAGATGTCCGCCGGTGCGCCAAAGCGGGCGACCCAGGTGGCGATGAAAGCCTGTGCCACGTCGGCGGTGGTGGTGGGGACGAGGGGAACGGCCTCCGGCCACCTGGTGGTCCTGTCCACCATGGTGAGCAGGTGTGTGAACCCCCGTGATGGGGGGAGGGGGCCCACCAGATCCACGTTGACGTGGTCGAAACGTCCTTCGGGCACGGTGAAAGGTGCCAGCGGGGCCTGGGTGTGTCGGTGGACCTTGGCCTGTTGGCAGGCTGTGCAGGTGCTGGTCCAATCGCGGACGTCCCGTCGAAGGCCGTGCCAGACGAATCGCGCCGACACCAGCTTCTGGGAAGCTTTCCGGCCCGGGTGGGAAAGGCCGTGGAGGGAGGCGAAGATGCGGCGTTGCCAGGTAACGGGCACGATGGGGCGAGGCTGGCCTTGGGAGACGTCGCAGAGCAGGACAGTGTCCGCGAAGGGGATGTCGGCCAGGCGGAGGCCCGTGTCCGCTGCCCGGAGGGCTTGCACCGTGGTGTCGGTGGTTTGGTCCGCCGCCATAAGCGCAAAGTCCACGCCGAGGTGGACCGCGTTCGCGCTGGCCCGAGAAAGACAGTCGGCCACGGCGTTGTTTTTGCCGGCGACGTGCCGGATGTCCGTGGTAAACTCCGTCACGGCGGTGAGGTGGCGCTGTTGGCGGGCCGACCACGGCTCCGTGACCTTGGCCATTGCGTAAACCAACGGCTTGTGGTCGACGAACGCCGTGAAGGGTCGGCCCTCCAGGAGGTGGTGGAAATGGCGAACGGCCAGGTGCAGACCGAGGAGCTCACGGTCAAACGTGCTATATTTGAGCTCGTTCGGCCGGAGCTGCCGGCTGAAAAAAGCGAGTGGCTGCCAAACCCCATTCACCCATTGCTCATGTACGGCGCCCACCGCGTAGTCGGAGGCATCCGTGGTGAGGGCGATGGGAGCGTTGAGCACCGGGTGAGCGAGCAGTGTTGCTTCGGCGAGGGCCCGCTTTGAGCTTTGGAAGGCCGCGTCCATTGCTACGGACCAGACGATGTCGTGCTTGGCTGGCTTGCCCCGGAGGGCTTCGTAGAGGGGCCGCATGAGTTGAGCAGTGCGGGGCACGAAGCGGTGATAGAAATTCACCATTCCCAGGAATTCCTGCAGGGCCTTTATGGAGAGGGGACGCGGAAACGTGGTGATGGCCTCGACCTTGGTTGGCAGCGGCACGGCCCCGTTCTTGGTGATGTGGTGGCCCAAAAAAATCAACGGCCGTCGTGCCGAAGTGGCATTTGGCCGGGTTGACGAGGCCGTGCTCGCTGAGGCGCCCGAACAGTGTTCGGAGGTGGAGGAGGTGCTCGGCCCGGGACGTGCTGGCGACGAGGATGTCATCCAGGTAAACGAAGAGGAACGGCAGGTCACGCAGCACGCCGTCCATCAAGCGCTGGAACGCCTGAGCCGCGTTCTTGAGGCCAAACGGCATCCGTAGGAATTCGAATAAGCCGAACGGCGTGATGACGGCCATTTTAGGGACGTCGGCCGCCCTGACAGGTACCTGGTGATATCCCCGTATAAGATCGATTTTTGAAAAAATGACCCGTCCTGCCAGACGGGCGGAGAAGTCTTGGATGTGCGGGATCGGATACCTGTCGGGGGTGGTAGCGTCGTTAAGGCGGCGGTAGTCGCCACATGGGCGCCAGCCACCCCCTGGTTTTGGGACGATGTGTAGTGGCGAAGCCCACGCGCTATCGGAGCGCCGCACGATGCCGAGGTGTTCCAAAGCGTCGAACTCGGCTTTGGCCACGGCGAGCTTGGCTGGGTCGAGGCGGTGGGCTCTGGCGTAGACCGGCGGGCCCGTGGTTGGTATGTGGTGCTCGATCCCATGTCGTACTGCGACGGCCGAAAACGTCGGCCACGTGAGGGCCGGGAACTCCGTGAGCAGGCAAGCAAACTCGTTCGCCGCCGGCAGGGCGCATGCCAGCTCGGTCGGAGTGGAGCTGCTCAATGTGCATACCAGGGAGCTGAAGGTCTCGGCGTTGATGAGGCGACGCCGTTGGACGTCCACCAGCAGTCCGTGTGCGCAGAGGAAGTCGGCGCCTAGCAGAGCCATGGGCACGTTTGCGGTTACAAACGTCCAAGTAAAGCGTTGGCCGCCGAAGCAGAGGGTGACGTTGCGTGGGCCGAAGGTGCGGATGGCCGATCCGTTGGCCGCAACCAAGGAGGGGCCGCAAACCGCGGACTGCCTGTCCTGATCGGAGGCGGGTATGACGCTCAGTTGGGCACCGGTGTCGCACAGGAAGCGCCGTCCGGACGCTTTTTCCGTGATGAAAAGTAAGTTGCCCGTGTGGCCGGCGCTCATGGCTGGTAATGAACGCCGGCCCGGCCGTTTCCCGGCCTGCCGAAGGTGCACGGGGGTCGGCATGTCCGGGCCTTCTGTCCGAACCTGGCATGATAGTAACACCACGCTTGGTCAGGTGGAGGCCCCGGTCGTCGTGCTGGAGGTGGTCGGCTCGGCGTTGAGGCCGCCAATTGCGTCGGCCGTTCGGTCGTCGACCGTGCCGGATGCTCGGGCGCCATGGGCTTTGCGTCGGATGGCGGTGGGCCCCAGGTCGCTGCTGCAATGCGTTGGCCTGCCGCGGTGATCTTGTCGGCTTCCCTGGTGAGGGCGCGGGGATCCATGATCGTCGTGCTCGCCAGGGCGAGGCGTACCGGGCTAGGCAGCTGACGGAGGAACAGCTCCCGGAACAGGAATGCCGGAGAGTGCTCGCCGAGCAGCGAAAGCATGTAGTCCATTCGCTCGGACGGGCGCGTGTCGCCGAGCTCGGGCAGGTTGAGCAGGCGCCGTGCGCGTTCCGCCGATGGGAGGGCGAAAGCGTCGAGGAGGAGCTTTTTAATCGCGCCGTATTTGTCAGCGGCTGGCAGGCTCTCGAGGAGGCTCAGGGCGCGGGCCGCGGTGGCTGAACCGAGCGCTGCTACCACATGGTGGAAGCGGGTGTCGTTGGCCGTGATGCTTCGCAGGGCGAACAGGGAGTCCGCCTGGGCGAACCAAACCGCCGCGTGAGCCTCCCAGAAGGTAGGCAGTTTAAGGGCAACTGCCGTGTCCATGTCGGTAGGTCACCAATGAAGGAGCTGTGCTCCCACGTAGTCGGAAGAATGGACGCGACAAAAAGCTGGAATTCGTCCGAGTTTCTTTATTGTCACAAAGTAACTCGGGTACTCTGAAAAGCCCGTTTATCGGGCCGCAATATATATACACACATTATCCCGGAGCGTTTGCCCGGGAAAGGCGAGAGGGGGCGTGGCCGGGCGTCCTGGCCGCGGCCTGGCAAGTCGAGAGCGGGCGTGCCAGGGCATGCCCGGGCGTCCCGGCCAAGGCCTGGCAAGTTGAGCATGGGCCTACCTGGGCGTCCTGGACGAGCCCGGCATGGTGATCGCTCCACGTCCTTGGTAGGTGCAAGGCGATTGTGTAAACCCAGCGGTAGCCGCTACAGTTACTTCATTCCACTGACACTGCGCACATTTGGGATTTGCACATCAAGGAAAGGTCCTAAAATTTAACAGCATGCATCACAAATCAGGCCGGATCCATCGAGTACTCGTTTGTATTACCTTGCTCATAATTTTATTCCTGATGGAGTAATGTTCGAAAGTGTCCTATTCAAGTTCAGATTCCTGAAAAAGTTGAATGTAAACCCTGGCTTTGCCGAAATCATGCCAAGCGCATCTCTGTGTTCAACAGGGTAAATTTAAAGTACATGCTACATGCCTTTCAACCTTTCCTATTCCCCACTGCAATTATTTATCTGCAAGTCTCGATTGTTGTGTAATGGTTGGAGCGTCCGCTCTGAGTCTGGGAGGTCGGAAGTTTGAACCCCCAGCCGAGTTATACCAAAGACTTTAGAAATGGTACATGCTCCTTCCCTGCTTGATGCTCGGCGTTTAACAAGGATGGAGCACGGACAACCAACCACAGGTTGGTAATAACAACACAGATTTTTATGGGCCTAATAGCCTTCTCTTGCATCGAAGTTCCATGGAAGGGAACTCGTAGTATTATTACTCCCCTACCTGGACGGGACTATAGGTTTGCTCTCCATCTGTCTGTCCGTCCCACCTGTGGTTTTCTAGACTTTTCCCCCATACCCTTTAAAACCCATACCCTGTTCCCATACCCATACCCATACACATACCCATACCCTTTTTAAAACCCATACCCTTTTCCCCCAAAAGGATAGAGCACTGACCAGGATAGAGATGGGCAGGCCTTAGGCCTGGGTGTTAGTCCATAGCCCAGTGCAATTGGTCCAATGCCAGGTATAGAACCACAATATATTATATATGTACGAAAGCCGTACGCATAGTTTGCTTCATATATGTACATGGGTTGTTTCTGTTTTTTCCAGCACCGAATCTGGCATTATACATCACCCAAATAGAGGGATGTGTTTCTTGGCACTAAATTTTCCAGACTTTTTACCCTTAATCTTTAACATATTGAACTGAAACTTGGTAGGGGACATGTATTGCAAAGCAATTCTCCCTCTTGTACATTATTGTCTCTCCTACTGCAACGGTTAGCCATTCACAGTTACACCGACGGTACGGTCCATTGTGTTGATGCAGTACCCAGGGTGTTGTTTGACGGTTGGACGTATGCGGATTACAACGCCGTGTTTGACAGCAAGGTGGAGAGACGTAATCTCGCCAAAGCCTTCATACAACTAGCCAAGGTGAACCGGTCTTTTTTTCTGTCTCTCAAATGATTATTAATCGTTTTATTACCTCCGCCACCAAAGGTGGATGGAGGTTATGTTTTCACCCCTGTCTGTCTGTCTGTTTGTCTGTGAATAAGATATCTCAAAAAGTTGTGTACAGATTCTGACGAAATTTGGCAGAGAGGTAGTGCATGTGGCAAGGACGAAATTATTCGATTTTGGTGAAGATCCGGATTCGGATCCGGCTACTAGAATTTTTAAAGTGATTCTTCACCATTGGGAGATTGGGCCAAAAACGATACATAGCAGGATATCTCGAAAGGTTATGGATGGATTCTGACGAAACTTGGTGGAGATGTCGTGTGTGTGACGAGGACTAATCGATTCGATTTTGGTGAAGAGCTGAATATGGATTCGGATATGAGAATTATTTAATTTTTAAAATGATTCTTCACCATTGAGTGATGGGGCTGAAACCAACATGTAGCAGGATATCTCAAAACGTTATGGACGGATTTGGATGAAACTTGGTGGACAGGTTGTGTGTGTGACGAGGAAGAATCTATTCGATTTTGGTGAAGATCCAGATCCGGATCCGGCTAGTAGAATTTTTAAAGTGATTCTTCATCATTGGGAGATCGGGCCAAAAACGATACATAGCCGGATATCTCAAAAAGTTGTGGACGGATGATTTTGATTAAATGTGATTCTGTATTGTGATTTTCTGGTCTACTCTGGGATACAAAACGTAATCTGTTCACCTGGCGGAGGTATGCTCTCGACTGAGTGCCGTTCTAGTTCTTGATGCAATCACATAAGTTGATGGTGATGTAACGCTTTGGTCGAGAAATCCAGGTTATGTTTTCTCATTGGAATTCGCAATGTCCTCTTGGCTAATCAGCTTGAAACAGAGCTTGTTCTCTAAATCACCTACAACGAGATGTTAATCTCGTCATCCCTTCTGCGTACATTCGCTTGTCGATAATAAATGTCCCATGCTACCTTTTGTAAAGAGTCGGCCAATGTTTCTCGGTCCTCGAGCCAGATTCTAAATTCCTGCCCTAATCCACGATGACGTACTGCATCATTGGCGTAGCTGTGCCCCCAAAATGATGCAAGCATGCAGGTGCTCTTATTCGAGAGTAGTTTAAATATAAATTATTACAGATGTGCTGGAGATGCAAAAAAAACGTGCATTTGTATAACACGAAGAAGAAGAAGAAGAAGAAGAAGAAGAAGAACATCAGAACTGTGATCACTGATCTGACTTGTTTAGTATGATAAGGCCCTTGCTCTTCCATTAGTCTTGTAACTTCATCATACCTTTTAGTTTTGTGAACCAAAACAGAGTCTGAGATGGAAAGGGCTGGAATGGTTACAGGGATTCATCCATCACCTTTTAAAGGTATTGTCATTTACCTTGGCAACTGTTTAACTGCAAACGCGGTTATATGATTGTGGTTGGGTTACAAGTTTTTATTTTTGGGAATTGTTTTTATTTTTGATGTGCAATTTCAGGGATGGTGTAGTTAGTCGTGTGGGTCAACGAAATGGCATCTGTGCAGAGGTTTCAGTTAAGGGGAGCAAGAGTTTACCTGGGCATTTGCTCTCTGTAGTTTGCTAAAACAGTTGGGACTGACGAGACGTCCATGTTTCAAGTTGTTGTTTTTTCATGCCTTTGACGCCATGTCCAAATGCAATCAGTGGGTATCGATTATGGTGTTTGGGTTTAATATGGATGTAGATTTTCTTGCGATCTGAATATCATGTCCAGTAACAGGTCGAATATTCCCATGTTTGTATTGCAGGTCGAACATTTTTCGGGTTTTGTGATAGAGCTTTGGAGCCAGCTTGGAGGTCAGAAACGCAGGTTGGTAGTACGTGCACTACAATACAGTAAATAGTCTACGTAGGTACCCCTTTTGCCAAGTAAAGAGACCACATAATCCAGGCAATCTGATAATGAAGGTGTTTTCTTTGTTTGCTTTCAATTTGTATCATTTCATCAAATCATTTATTTTTACTCAGGATATATATTTTTTTATTATTAATTCGATTCAGAGTGCTCCAGTAAAAGATAATACAGTGATGATAGTTTTTTTTAAAGCAACAACTTTACATTCAATGCTAATGTTGACTTCAACAGGTTATGTCAGTTCCAAGTTTGATCAACCTGTTTGGCAATCCACAAATAGAACGAACAAGAAGAAAAAGACATAAAATGTCATTGCCCCCACCGTGGTTTTAATAATTTTGCTTTACGGATTTAAAGGCTGTCAGTCGGCCATATTTGGTCAGATGACAAAACAAAATCTACATACACTACATGGTCAAAAGTATGCGGACACCCCCATCTAATTAGTGGATTTGGCTGTTTCAGCCACACCCATTGCTGACAGGTATATATAATGAAGAACACAGCCATGCAATCCCCAGAGACGAACATTGGCAGTAGAATGGGCCTTACTGAAGAGCTCAGTGACTTTCAACGTAGCACCATCATAGGATGCCACCTTTCCAACAAGTCAGTTCGTGAAATTTCTGCCCTGCTAGAGCTGCCCCAGTCAACTGTAAGTGCTGTTATTGTGAAGTGGAATCGTCGAGGAGCAACAACAGCTCAGCCGCAAAGTGGTAGGCCACACGCTCACAGAACGGGACCGCTGAGTGCTGAAGCGCATAAAAATCGTCTGTCCTCGGTTGCAACACTCACTACCGAGTTCCAAACTGCCATGACCAAAGCAACGTCAGCACAACAACTGTTCGTCGGGAGCTTCATGAAATGGGTTTCTATGGCCAAGCAGCCACACACGAGCCTAAGATCACCATGCGCAATGCCAAGCATTGGCTGGAGTAGTGTAAATCTTGCCGCCAATGGACTCTGGAGCAGTGGAAACGCGTTCTCTGGAGTGATGAATCACCATCTGGCAGTCCGACGGACAAATCTGGGTTTGGCGGATGCCAGGAGAACGCTACCTGCCTGAATGCATAGTGCCAACTCTGGAGCAGTGGAAACGCGTTCTCTGGAGTGATGAATCACCATCTGGCAGTCCGACGGACAAATCTGGGTTTGGCGGATGCCAGGAGAACGCTACCTGCCTGAATGCATAGTGCCAACTCTAAAGTTTGGTGGAGGAGGAATAATGGTCTGGGGCTGTTTTTCCTGGTTTGGCCTCGGCCCCTTAGTTCCAGTGAAGGGAAATCTTGATGCGATAGCATACAATGACATTCTAGACGATTGTGTGCTTCCAACTTTGTGGCAACAATTTGGGGAAGGCCCTTTCCTGTTTCAGTATGACAATGCCCCCGTGCACAAAGCGAAGTCCATACAGAAATGGTTTGTCAAGATCGGTGTGGGAGAACTTGACTGGCCTGCACAGAGCCCTGACCTCAATCCCATCAAACAGCTTTGGGATGAATTGGAACGCCGACTGTGAGCCAGGCCTAATCGCTCAACATCAGTGCTCAACCTCACTAATGCTCTTGTGGCTGAATGGAAGCAAATCCCTGCAGCAATGTTCCAACATCTAGTGGTAAGCCTTCCCAGAAGAGTGGAGGCTGTTATAGCAGCAAAGTGGGACCAACTCCATATTAATGCCCATGATCTTGGAATGAGATGTTCGACTAGCACATACCGGTGTGATGTTCGGGTGTCCACATACTTTTGACCATGTAGTGTATGATGTATACTCGTGTATTGTATTTGCACCAAGTTTGAACAATATCAGTCCATGCATGGCCAAGAAATGGATGGGGACATGTTTAAGTAACCAAATTGCCGCCAGTCGGCCATCTTGGATCTGATCTCGAACAAAACTGACATGCATCTGTAACCCTCATTCACTATCTGTTAGCCATGTTTGAACAAGATCGGCAAATGCATGTCTGAGAAATGGTGGAGGACATGTTCAACATCGGGTCTTTTACAACTAAAATGGCTGCCAGTCAGCCATCTTTGATTGCATTGCGAAACAAAATGATGTGCATATGTATATCGTCATGTATTGTCTTTGTGCCAAGTATGAACAAAATCGGTCAATACATCTCCGAAATATGGTTGCGGATGCACGCACGCACGCACGCACGCACGCACGCACGGACGGACGAGACCAAATCCATAAGACCCCGTTTTGGACTTTTCCAAATTCTGTGATTCATTAAATTCACATTTGTCCATTGTTTGTAAAGCAGTGATGGGATTTTGACTAAAGTTGGTACAAGTGATGTGTACCAAAGTTGGCTTTGATGCAAAATTGAACTGATTTCATTTTGGCGTCATGAGCTCAAAGGGTTGAGTCTGTAATAGATTTTCGTTACCGCTATAACTTAAGAACGACTGAAGGGAACCAAGTCAAACCTAGTACAAGTACAGTACCTTCAGAAAGTATTCACACCCCTTGATTTGTTTTCACATTTTGTTGTGCTACAGCCTGAATTTAAAATGCCCAGATTCATCAGTGCAGCACAATCACGGTCAGAGTGCAGATTGGTTCCCATGGGCCGGTCCTTGTCTCTGTCTCTTTTTTTTTTGCTCTCTCACTCTGTCTTTTTTCTTTACCTATCTCTAACTCTGTCATGGCCCTGACTTTGTGAAGGCGGGGGTACACCATCCTGGATGTGGGGGATCTCTTGGTCGCTTCTGTGAGATCGACCGGCTGTCTCTTTTCAGCGGGTTTGTTTGAGAGTTACAACAACAACAACAACAACAACAACAACAAAAAAGACCCTGAATTAAATACTTTGTCGAAGCGCTTTTGGCAGTGATTTGTGAAGTGCAGTAGTGCAGTAGTGAAGTGCAGTGTGAAGTGCTGTCATGTGCATTTTTCTCAGGAGTGGCTTCTGTCTGGCCACTCTCCGATAAAGCCTCGATTTGTGAAGTGCAGTAGACTGTTTTTCTGGCAGGTTCTCCCATCTCAGTCAAGGAACTCTGTAGTTTTGTCAGAGTGATCATTGTGGTTCTTGGTCACCTCCCTCACCAAGGTCCTTCTTGTCCGGTTGTTCATTTTGGTCGGATGGCCAGCTCAAGGAAGAGTCTGGATAGTTACATCTGCTCTCGTTATTGGGTATATCTGTATCAGATACAGCTTTGAGTCTTCTTGGGTATATCTGTATCAGCTTTGCTCATCTGGATTTGGGGAGTTCCTCCCTTTCTTCCTTGCAGATTTGCTCAAGTTCTGTCAAGTTGGATGAGGAGTGTTGGTGAACAGCAATCTTCAAGTCTTTCCACAAATTCTCAATGGGATTCAAGTGTTGGCTTTGGCCTGGCCACTCAAGGACTTTCACATTCTTCTTCCGAAGATATTCCAGTCTTGCTTTGGCTGTATGCTTGGGGTCATTGTCCTGTTAGAATGTTAATCTTTGCTGCAGTCTCAGGTATTCTGCACTCTGAAGCAGGTTCTTCTCAAAGATTTGTCTGTATTTGGCTTCATTCATTGGTCCCTCTATCCTTACAAGTCTCCCAATCCCTGCCACTGAAAAGCATCCCCATAGCATGATGCTGCCTCCACCCTACTTCACGGTAGGAATGGTGTTCAATGGGTGATGAGATGTGCTCGGGTGTTTGCCAGACGTAGCGCTTTGCATTCAGGAAAAAGTTAAATTTTTGTCTCGTCAAACCACTGAATATTTTGCCTCATACTCCGAGAGTCTTTCGAGAGTTGTTGTGGTGGGAGGAGACCTGAATGGACATGTGGGAAGGAGTATGGATGGTTTTGAGGGAGTTCATGGGGGTTACGGATATGGTGTGAGAAATGGAGAAGGTGAAAGGATTTTGGAGTTTGCTGATGGAGCTGATTTGTTGATTTGTAATACTCAGTTCCAGAAAGAGGACAATAAGCTTGTTACATACACGTCAGGTGGGTCGACGACAACCGTTGACTACCTGATGGTGCGTCGGCGAGATAGGGGGCACCTCCGGGACACAAAGGTGATCCCGGGGGAGGAGGCTGTTTCACAGCACCACTTGGTTGTCTGCGACATAAGGGTGAAAGGTGCGAGGAGAGCTCGGCGGGTGAAGTACCAACCGAGAATGAAGGTGTGGAGGTTGAAAGAGGTGACAGTAAGGGAGGCATTAAAAGAGAGGCTGAGTAGGGTAGAGGATGATGTGGTTGAGCTTGAAAGTGGTTGGATGTCAATGAAAGCTAGTCTTTTGGGAGCCGTTGGTGAGGTATGTGGATGGACAAAAGGACCACCAAGGCACTCGGAAACATGGTGGTGGGATGTTGAGGTTGGAAAGAGGATTGACGAGAAGAGGAAGAAGTTCAAAGAGTGGCAGAAGGCGAAGAGTACGGGAGCAGAAACAGCAGAGCATGAAAGTTATAAGGCAGCCAGGAAGGCTGCAAAGAAAGAGGTAGCAAAGGCGCAGGAGGCATGTAGGAAAATGTTCGGAGAACGCTTGGATTCGGAAGAGGGTCAGAAAGCAGTATTCAGGATTGCAAAGCACATAGCGAAAGAGAGGTGTGATGTGATGGGGGTGAGTTGCTTGAAGGATGAAGTGGGACAAATCGTTGTCGACCCAGATGGAATTAAAGGAAGATGGAAAAGATATATGGAAATGCTGTTGAATACAGAGAATGAATGGGATGGCAACATAGAGAGTAACCCAGTTTTAGGACCGGCAGAGAAGATAACTGAGAAGGAAGTTGAGGAAGCGATAAAAGCAATGAAGAGTGGAAAAGCGGGAGGGCCGACGGGAGTTGTGGGAGATATGTTGAAGGCAGCAGGAAGTTGGGGTGTGAAGAGAATGACAGAGATCTGTAATCTGGTGGTGAAAGAAGGCCGCATTCTAGTGGATTGGGAACTGAGTACCCTCGTCCCTCTATACAAGGGGAAAGGTGACCCTCTGGAGTGTGGCTCGTACCGAGCGATAAAGTTATTGGAGCATGGAATGAAGGTATTGGAAAGGGTGTTGGAGAGGAGGATAAGGAAGAAAGTGAAGATCGACGAAATGCAGTTTGGATTTATGCCAGGAAGAGGAACGACAGATGCGCTTTTCATTGTGAGGCAGTTGCAGGAGAAGTACATGGATAAGAGGAAGAAGTTGTCTTTTGGGTTTGTTGATCTGGAGAAAGCATTCGATAGGGTTCCACGCAAAGTATTGACATGGGCATTGAGGAAGTTAGGAGTGGAGGAATGGTTGATCAGAGTAGTGATGGCAATGTACAAAAGAGCACGCACAGCTGTATGGACGAAGGACGGGAACAGTGGTGAGTTTGAGGTGAAGGTGGGAGTGCATCAGGGGTCGGTACTAAGTCCACTACTATTTGTAGCTGTGATGGAGGTGCTGGCTCAGACCGTAAAGGAGGGTTTACCGTGGGAGTTGTTGTATGCAGATGATCTGGTGTTTATTGCGGAAAGTATGGATGGACTGAAGGAAAAGATGAACAAGTGGAAGGAATGTATGGAGACAAAAGGTCTGAAGGTGAATATCGGAAAGACAAAGGTGATGGCAAGTGGTAAAGCATGTGGTGAGGTGGAAAGAACTGGGAAGTGGCCGTGTGCTGTGTGCAGGAAGGGTGTCGGAGTGAACTCCATTCAATGTACAATGTGTGCTGAGTGGGTTCATCAAAAATGTAGTGGTCTGAGAGGGTCATTAACCAGTGTGGCAGCTACATTCAAATGTAAGGTGTGCACAGAGGGAGCTGCAGATGGAGGAAATGTTGAGTTGGATCTTGGAGACGGCGTGAAGCTGGAAGGTGTGAAAACATTTTGCTACCTCGGAGACATGCTGAATGGAGAAGGTGGATCAGACTCGGCAACGGTTGCTCGAGTGAGATGTGCATGGAAGAAGTTTCGGGAACTGAGTGGCGTGCTGATGAGGAGGAGAGTGTCGCTGAAGCTGAAGGGAAAGGTGTATGCTGCATGTGTGAGAAGTGTTATGATTTATGGGAGCGAGACATGGGTAATGAACGTAGAGCAGCAACGAAGGCTGGAAAGGGTGGAAATGTGAATCGTTCGATGGATGTGCGGAGTATCGTTGAGAGAGAGGAAGACAAATGATGAATTGCGAAAGATGATGGGAATATTGCCTGTGATTGATGCTGTGAAGAGGAACAGGTTGAGATGGTTTGGTCATGTATTGAGGAAGGATGAAAGTGACTGGTTGAGAAGAGTGATGGAAGTTAATGTAGAAGGAAGTAGAGGACGGGGAAGACCGAGAAAGACTTGGCTAAAGATGGTGGAAGAAGAAATGCGGGCAAGGGGGTTAACAAGGAGAGATGCAGAAAATAGGGCAAAATGGAGAAGATTGTCATGGGGACCGCAAGGCTAACCCCCGCTCTAGCAGGGAACATGGCCTTAAAATGCATGTTGTTGTTGTTGTTGTTGTTGTTGTTGTTGTATACTCCGAGAGTCTTTCACGTGCCTTTTTGCAAACCCCAGGCATGCTGTCATGTGCATTTTTCTCAGGAGTGGCTTCTGTCTGGCCACTCTCCGATAAAGCCTCGATTTGTGAAGTGCAGTAGACTCTTTTTCTGGCAGGTTCTCCCATCTCAGTCAAGGAACTCTGTAGTTTTGTCAGAGTGATCATTGTGGTTCTTGGTCACCTCCCTCACCAAGGTCCTTCTTGTCCGGTTGTTCATTTTGGTTGGATGGCCAGCTCAAGGAAGAGTCTGGATAGTTACATCTGCTCTCCGTTTCCGAATGATGGAGCTCACTGTGCTCTTGGGAACTTTCAACACTCCAGAAATTGTTTTCTACCCTTCCCCAGATCTGTGCCTCCTCACAATTATATCTCTGAGTTCTACGGACAGTTCCTTGGACTTTGTAGTAGTTTCTGCTCTGACATGCATTGTCAACTGTGTAACCTTATATAGAAAGGTGTGTTTCTTTCTAAATCATGTCCAATCAATTGAATTGGCCACAGGTGGACGCCAAACAAGTTGTAGAGAAATCTCGAGAATTATCAAAGGAAATTGGATGCACCTGAACTCAATTTGGCGTTTCATAGCAAAGGGGTTGAATACTTATTGACTCGAGACATTTGAGCTTTTCATTTTTTATTATTTTGAAAACATGTCTAAAAAAAAATGTTACACTTTGACATTATGGGGTATTACGTGTAGATCAGTGACCATAAAAATTTCGATTCAATCCATTTTTAATTCAGGCAGTAACACAACAAAATGTGAAAACGTCAAGGGGTGTGAATACTTTCTGAAGGCACTGTATGAATGAATGTATGTGTCTTCTGCCCTTGCCTAGCATGTGATTTCTGTGCAAGCTTCCCCACAAGCCTTAGTTAAACCATTTGTATCAAATTTTATGTTTTTCTAATCTGAGTCTAATTTATAGAACGATAAGAGTTTGGTTTTCACATGTTGTCTTATTTTCCACAGTGAGCTGGTACATCTCTTGGTACATTTAGCCGAATCCAACCACAATGCGGGCCTCAAGACCATCGTGGTCATCCCTCCACCCATCACTGCTGAGTCAGTTTTTGAGTCTCAAATTTCTCTCATTCTCAGGCAGATGACACTCCTGAGCCACTGCAGCTGGGTTCTGCAGTAATTGCCTTGGGGAGCAAAAAAGGCTTCCTTGGGATTGAGATATTTTCTCACATTTTCCACATCTTCCAGTTTGTCTCATTGAATGCTCTGTCCACACTGCAGGCAGACCGCTGGTATGTTCGGCCAACGGGAGTTCGACAAGCTTGCTTCCTTAGTGGATGGGTTCAGCTTGATGACTTACGACTACTCAAATCCTGCCAGGCCTGTATTTACCACCTTTCTCTTTAGTGTTTGCCATCCTTGCTGCTGTTGTGACTTCAATTTTGTAATCTGCTTGGATTATGCTATCGCATTTCCTGGAACAGTACGATTTGTATTTGAGAATGTGGGTTAAAATCCTACTGTTTTCTGATCGGAGCCATGAAAACCAGGTGTAGAAAAATTCAGCACCAGTGAAAATTCAATGGACCTGATAATAGTGTGAGAAACCTTTTTGGCAAAAGCCTCAATTTGGACTCTACCCATTACAAATTATATGGACTACTTTTTCCATCGTCTGCAATGTAATATTCATCACTTTAGCATCGCAGAAATGAAGGGTTGTTTCAGGAAGTAGAGCAACATCTTTACCATTGGTGTTCCTCCTCCTTCCAACCAGGCCGGGCCCCAATGCCCCTCTGCAGTGGATACGGGCTTGTGTGCTGTCCTTGGATCCTCAAGGTATCTGGCGTGAGAAGATTCTCCTCGGCCTCAATCTGTATGGCATGTTGTATAGCCCTGCATCTGGAGAGCCACTGATAGCAAGCAGGTGTGTTCTCAAACATCAAGGCATTGGGTCTTGCAGATATTCTCTTCATCAGGTAGATTTAACATTGATGACTGCTTCTAACCCATGGTGTGTTGTTGGATATGTACCATCTTTTGCTCTTATCAAACGAGTTCACATTTCTCAACATTTTACTTAACTAACATTGCAATTATTAAACGATTCTATGACAACATACTAATTGTGAATGTACTAAATTTTCATTGTTAAAGCAAGAACAACTAGAAAGCACCTGAAAATGCAAAGCCTGTACGCGTCCGTTTGTGTTTAGACCTCTTCTTCTTCTTCCGTATGCTAAAATAACAAAAACAGTTTTTTTAAAATGCAAAATGAAAATCGATGATTTTATGCCG
Organism: Myxine glutinosa; assembly: GCF_964187855.1. Classification (NCBI taxonomy): domain Eukaryota; kingdom Metazoa; phylum Chordata; class Myxini; order Myxiniformes; family Myxinidae; genus Myxine; species Myxine glutinosa. Next base: position 25,414,484 of record NC_136268.1, on the reverse strand, counting down.
CTTTAAGCTTAAGATCTAAAAAAAACAATCAGCTTCTACCTTTTGATTGGTGAACCAATTCAGTGACCCAATATGTAAATTCTTAAAATTTCAGGTCAATCGGATGAAAATTGATGATTTTATGTGACGCTGACCTTTGACCTTTTGATCCAAGTATAATTTTTTCTTCTCCATATTATCATAATAATGGTTTGTTGAAAATTTGATGACAAAACCCAAATGGTAAATTGAAATTTCAGGTCAATTGGATGAAAATTGATGATTACAGGTGTCGCTGACCTTTGACCTTTTGACCTTTTGACAATTATTAATTTGCCTTGTCCATATTATCATCATAAAGCTTGGATGAAAATTTTATGACAAAACTCAAATGGTAAAAAAGTTACGACACACACACACACACACACACACACACACACACACGATTACAATACCCTGTCTCTTTCTGCGCATTGGATGGGCTAACTAGAATGGCACTCTGTAGAGAGCATCATACCTCCACCAGGTTGAACGGTTTACATTTTATATCCCACTGGCAGGTCAAATCTGGATGCGGACCTGAACCAAAATCTAAATGTCTTGTTCTTGTCACTTATGCAACTCATCCACCAAGTTTTGTCATAAGTCGTCCACAACTTTTTGAAATACCATATTATTTATCATTTTTGGCCCTATCATTCAATGGTGAAGAATCGCTTAAAAAATATATAAAAATCCTGCTCCGGATCTTTACCAAAATCGAATCAATTTGTTCTTGTCACACACCCAAACTGTCCATCAGGTTTCGTCCAAATATGTCCATAACTTTTTGAGATATGCTCAGACAAACAGACAGGGGTGAACACATAACCTCTGTCCACCTCGGGTGGTGGAGGTTATTACCATATTTTTCGGCGTACAAGTAAATTACCTTTTCTTTCCCCAGAAGTCTGAGCCTTGCCTTGTACTCATAATCGACTTATCTCTGGTTTAAGACATAGAATTGCATGACCGAAAAAAATTGCAAAGTGTGATTAAAAAAAAAAAAAAAGCATAAATGTTAATTTAAAACGCACAACAGCAAGTTTCCACTTAACGCCATGGATGCGTTCCTTCAAATTGCGATATTAAGCAAATAGGTGTTAAGCAGACAATGTATTTCCATAGAAGTAGTGTTGTGATGGGGGGATGTGTTGTTCGACTAGATGGGCACTTCTAGAAGGGCACTCGGTGGAGCTCAAACCTTCTCCATGCAATGCCTGATCCAGTATAACATATCGTGCCCAAGAAAATTTTACATATCATGCTTTTTATCGTTTTTTGGCCCCATCTTTCAATGGCGAAGAATCACTTTAGATATTTTTAAAAATTCTCGCATCCATATCAAAATCTTCACCAAAGTCTAATCGATTCGTCCTTGTCACACACACAACCTGCCCACCAAACTTCAACCAAATCTGTCCACTACTGTTTGAGATATCCTGCATATTAACAGTTGGGTGAAAACATAACCTCCATCTATCACAAATGGTGAAGCCTGGTGTTGGCCTAGCGGTTAGGGTGCCGGCTTGGGATCCTGGGATCCTGGGTTTGAATCGCGGTCGATGGCTGAATTAATGCCAGGGGGGTTGACTCAGCCTGTCATCCTTCCGAGGTCGGCAAATTGAGTACCAGCTCACTGGTAATTCCCTGTGTGTCGCAAAAGGCAACTAACAGGGTTGGTGGCAGGAAGGGCATCCGGCCGTAAAACATTGCTTCAAAAAGGGGACCACGGTGCCCGAAAAAGGCCAGCCCCTGCTCTGCAGGGAAAAATGGCCTCTAAAGGTGGTCATCATCATCGATCACAAATGGTGGAGGTAACAAATCAATTAAAAAAAATTAAATACACAAATGGACAATTAATTGAACAGTTACAGGGCTACTCATCAAAATGTAGAGCCGAGATTGCTTGTCGGAACGGGAGATGTGCAGGTGTGGAGTGGTTGGGTTACAGGGAGGGAGTTCAGGCCTTCGAGTCTTGGACAGACTGCTCAAATGATTTGTGGGCTGGGAAGGCAAATGGGAGGTAAGTCCGGGGCGATAGGACACTCCCCTCGCCCTGATCGGGCTTTTAGGTGAGTCGCGTGGAGAATATGGAATCGAGCATCTCCTTTCGAACTATCGAATGGGCCGTGCAGCGAATCCACATCGGAAAAGTCCTCACTGAGTTGCCACGAGATGGTGCGATCAGAGTGCCGGAGAAATATGAATACTTGTACGAAGTCGATTCTTGCGTTGAGAAAACCAGGAAGTTTAATTGTGGCTGAGAAGCTTGGTGGACAAACAATGAGTTATTGTTACCCTCGCCAGTGGTGAGGGTATTGCATTTGAGTCCGCTTGTTTGTCTGTCTGTTTGTTTGTCTTTTGTCTGTTTGTTTGTCTTTTGTCTGTTTGTTTGTCCGCACAGAATAAATGACTTTCTCTGCAACCATTGGTCCGATTGACAGGAAATTTTCACCATAGGTGCAACTCCTCCTGTAGAATTTTTTAATGATAATTATAACGTCATACGTCACGTGGTATGGACGCCATTTTGGGAAAAAAACGAAAAACTTTGCACCTCAATATCTCCGAAAGCGCTGCATAGAAAAAAATTGAGACAAGTAGTCTACGGGGTCTTCGTCATCGATGATATGGATAAATTGGTAGAGAAAAAAAATAATTATGACGACATCGGTCACGTGGTTCAGCTGCCATATTTGTTTTAACACAAAAGCCTTAAAAAACCACTAAAAACATGTCCTGGCGAGGGTCTGCAATCTCCGATTACTCTTTTCTTGTTTTACAATATGTCAGGTGTTCATGTTTATTAAAGAGTAGCCAACTACGACAGTGTTATGTGCTATGAGCCAAGGCTGATAATGTTGTAGCTTGTTTTATATACTGTACCTCTATATGATAAACAACTGTTCCTCTTTCTCTGACAAACGTATTAAAAAACTATTTACATTCCGAATTTATCCGAAAGGTTGTCCCACGAAAGAATTCAAATATTATGCACAAAACAGCTCGCCAATATTCATGACCCTGGAAGTACTGTAGCTGGTGATGGATGTGCCAAGTGTCAGGGAGGAATTATCTAACGCCTCAATTGTTCTGAATGACAATTTTGCCAATTACCTCAGCATCGTCTATGAATGAAGAAAAGAAAAATGGGGAAATTAGCCAATTTGACATGTACACCTAAAAAAATACTGTACATCAACCATTCCACTATATAAAAGGAAAACGTCACAATAAAAGGTACAAATGATCATTCTCGTAACAATATCATACGCTAGTCTGGTAGTTGCAGCACTTGGGGTTTGTAATTTCAGTAGTAGCTGCAGAAACCTTTCCTTTGGTCAAAGGCGCAGACTACCCATCTCTCCGCCTCCCCTTATTTCCTTGCCATTAGTAATAACCTCAAACTCTCACCATTGGGAGATGGGACCGAAAACGATACAAAGCAGGATGTCTCAAAAAGTTGTGGACGGATGATTTTGATTAAATGTGATTCTGTATTGTGATTTTCTGGTCTACTCTGGGATACAAAACGTAAACTGTTCACCTGGTGGAGGTATGCTCTCTACTGAGTGCCGTTCTAGTATTTCTAATGTAACTAAAGGTTGTTGCACAAACACAAACGTTTAGGTTTTCAGGAATAGTGCTCTCCATTCGCTTATTTTGGTGATGTATATATCTGTACATATTGACTTGGAGTGTATCCATGATGCTCATTATTTATCGTGAACATGCTTGTTTTGTATGATCCTTGTGTTTCCACTCTAAATTGCCCATCCTTACAGGTACGTTGAGATTTTGAACAAGCACAAGCCAAAGATCACCTGGGATGAAGAATCTGCAGAGCATTTTTTTGAATTTAAAAAGTGGGTCGCACCTCGTATTTAGTAACTCATTTGAGCATTTTCACCATCGTTGCTTTGTACTAACTCTAAATGTGCTACTGGTGTGCAGGAAAAAGGGAGGGAAACATATCGTGTTTTACCCAACTCTAAAGGTGGGTGACTCATTCGCCATTTACCATGCTAAGGAATACAACAACAGGCATTTTAAGGCCATTTTCCCTGTTAGAGCGGGGGTTAGCCTTGCGGTCCCCATGACAATCTTCTCCATTTTGCCATATTTTCTGCATCTCCCCTTGTTAACCCCCTTGCCCGCATTTCTTCTTCCACCACATTTAGCCAAGTCTTTCTCGGTCTTCCCCGTCCTCCACTTCCTTCGACATTCATTTCCATCACTCTTCTCAACCAGTCACTTTCATCCTTCCTCAACACATGACCAAACCATCTCAACCTGTTGCTCTTCACAGCATCAATCACAGGCTCTATTCCCATCATCTTTCGCAATTCATTTGTCTTCCTCTCTCTCAACGATACTCTGCACATCCGTCGAACCATTCGCATTTCCACCCTTTCCAACCTTCGTTGATGCTCTACGTTCATTACCCATGTCTCGCTCCCATAAATCATAACATTTCTCACACATGCAGCATACACCTTTCCCTTCAGCTTCAACGACACTCCCCTCCTCGTCGGCACGCCACTCAGTTCCCGAAACGTCTTCCATGCACATCTCACTCGAGCAACCGTTGCTGAGTCTGATCCACCTTCTCCATTCAGCATCTCTCCTAGGTAGCAAAATGTTTTCACACCTTCCAGCTTCACGCCGTCTCCAAGATCCAACTCAACATTTCCCCAACATCTTCACGTCTAAGGAATACCCCAACAAAAGTCTCTGCTTGTCTCCATACTTGTTTCCCACTTCCTATTTTTTGAGAAATCTCTTTGAATGTGACACTTAATGACTTTTGTTATGATGTTACAAGTACAGTATTTCTTACATAGTTTCCTGGGCCATAGTTTCCTCCATTAAACCCACCTTGGCCTGCTCGTCTAGGTTAAACATAGCTGTTTCCTTTTTAAATAAAATTTGCACCTTCACTGCGCTCCTTTATAATTTTGGGGTACCGCTGATAGAACCCCAGGTCCAACCCACAGTCTTGACACCAATGCTACAGGTTTCCTGGTTCAAGCGGGGTTCACAAGGGGGTTGCTCGGACCCACCACTTGACCTCCGACCCTGAAGCCGCACGCCACGGCTAACTCTGCAGCCCTACGGGTTGGAACGCTGGTTGGGACAACTAGTTCTAACAGGATCCTCGTGTCCAGCGTCTCATTATCTTACATAATGAGCTAGTTATCTCAACTGGAAACCGTGCTCTCGGCCTCCCACCCTTATCTACTTATTATGCACGGCCGAATGAAACCATAGGTGCTGGGTCGGCTAAACTAAGGGAGAGAATCAGTGGAGCACAACTTCCCATCTATTATGTATTCTATGTCAAACCAATGAAGGAAAAGACAATGAAGCATGTTTGGTGAGTTTATATTCGGCATTCACGAAAAATTCATGTATTTCCAGACAATCATTTGCAAGTACATACAGAATTCAAAGATACAAAGAATAGCAATTATCCATTAACATGTAAAAGCAGCAGATGCCTCCAGGCCTAATGCGTTAAGCCTACCAGAAAACCAAGATGGCGGCCATAACATGTTATCTCGGTGCCATGGTGGATGGAGCCAAGTGACGTATATGGGTGTGGTCCGGCAACTGTCCAACCAATGTGTACCTTTCAAAAATCGACCCCCACCAAGAACCCCAACAACAGCAATGAAAACCACTTGTAGAACTGTGACATGTTGCAGGTAAATGTATGTGAAATGCGTGTGTACCTTGCCCACCCAGGAAAGAGGTTTACCATTGATAGCTCATTTGAATCATTGATAACTCTGAGCGTCTTGAGTAGACAAATTAGGGTTTCTTGGAGAAAGAAAAGATTTTGCAAGTCGGTATGAAGCTGCTGCCTGCCAAGGACCTCGTGCTGTCGTCCTTTCCTGTCTCAGCCCAGCGCAGCCAGATCCGGCAGGCAGGCAGCTTTTTTGAAGTCTGGCGTCACCAATAGGTTTCAGCCATGAACAGCTCAGGTTGCTTGCCTTTCATCTCTCCTGGACCAGGCGTGGCCTCGAGGGAGCAAAGTTCATGGAAGCACTCTGATCCCACAGAAGGTGTGGCTCCAGGGAGCAAGGATTGCCCCCATGTTCTTTGACCCCGCATGAGGTATCCTCATTGGCTCGCTCCTTCCAAGGATTGCAAAGGGTCGATTGCTGTGACAAGACAGTGGATAGCTTCTAGAATAATTGATTGCGGCGGTTCTTCAAGGGTCGATTGCAGTGGTGCCATAGTGACGGTTCTTCTCAGTGCTGGGATTGCCTTTTATTGTAATATGGCTTTGAGTATGCTCGGTAACGTAATGTGTGTGCTGCAGACATGTTGCATTGTGTGCATATTGTGCTGGAGGAAAGGTGCAGGGGGGAAGGAAGGATGGGAAAGGGGGAAGTGGATTAAATGAAGGACAGAAGGGATAGAAGTGTATTAAATGAAGAAAATCTGTTAGATACAATCTCTCACTACCAAATGAGAAAAGTTATTGTATAAAATGAATGTGTAGTTTGGGAAGCCACATATTCAGACAGGTATCGTAAACATGGTCCAGCGCTTTAGAATCCATTCAGGTTAGACTACGATAGATCCAACCACCTTTGTGGGGCCACAGTCATTAAGTATTAAAAAGATTGCAGTCATTTTGTCATACTCCTTCCAGAGGACGCTGCACTCGTTGATGCAATGGCCTGTATGTGAAGCCCTAGGATGACATATTGTCGTCCTTAATTAAGTCTGCTAAAAGGTGAGTACCTCTGAGGTGCCCTTCCAGCCCCATTGCAAAACACTGAATAAACTTGCATTGCTTTGTTAAACTCCAAGAAGCTGTGTATTCAAAGCCATTCTTCCATCATTGCTTAGTTGTGGGGCATTTCTCTTTAATAGGGGGTCAGATTAATAAATGTAGAACTACTTTATTCAGTTAGGAGTAAAGGAAATGCTTGTAAATCAAGGTCATAGTACCATTTGCCCTTGTTTCTGTTCTCTCATCCCCCACATTCCTGGCAGTCTTTGCAGGAGCGTTTGGACTTGGCAAAGGAATTGGGAACTGGAGTCTCTCTTTGGGAACTGGGTCAAGGCCTGGACTATTTTTTCGATCTCTTCTGAATTAGAATAAAGAAGTTTTTTTTCTGCTGACTGTTAATCAGTGTCAGCATCAATATTAAACGTTTCAAAATGCAGGATCAGCTCTGAAGGAGGAATGGACAGAGATGATTCGTTGAAATGGGAATGGTTTGTGATGTTGATGTTCCTGTGCTGGGTAAACAGAGCACACCTGGAAATCCCCCTTTCCCCACCTCCTTTCACCACAATAAATGTCTCAACATAAGCTTAGAATGTGCATTCAATTCTAGTTTATGAATCTTCTGAAAACACACGCAAACACCTGCCTTCCTCATCCCAAAATATTGTCGCGTCTACCCTGTACTGAAGACCTCAGGGTGACAGGTGACCAAAACGAGCTTTAACTCCGAGGCATTTACCCATGTAGGGGGGAGGAGGGGAGGGTATCCGATCCCCACAAAAATAAACGTACAAGACAGGCAAATGAACAATACAACAATTAAAATGCAACAAATAATGGTTTAATGAAAATAAATGCCAGGATAGCAAAAGGTAAGGTGAACTAAATTCCTAAATGAGGGACCCTCCATATGGACTTGTATACAACACAAGGGGATGATGAAATAAAAATAACGTCGTGTGGTGCGTTGGCTGATACTCCGACTGGCGTCCTTGACCGGTCTCGGAACCACCGCGTGGGAACCGCACAAGATGTTGCGCCCAGAGCAGCCACTGACCCGTGGAGCGACGGCCAAACTCCCTCCTGCTCTGATCGTCCCATGCTCCCAAAGCTCCGATGTTTCTCTCAGGCGCACACGGCACGAAGCGCAGCCGTCACTAAGCCAGCACCAAAGAGGGAAAATATGCGGCCGCTTCCACCAACGCCAGAACAGAGAGAGACAGGGAAGTGCGCCCGCTCGTACCAAGAGCCCTGGCCAAGAGAGAGAAAATGGCGGTGCTTTTGCTTTTTACTCCGACTGTCTCAAACGTTCTCTCTGACGTCACCCGCGCTCCAATCACCGAGCGCCACTTGCTCACCTCATCGTTCTTTAACCAATCGTTCTTCGGGGCGTGGCCTCACGGCCAAACTTGGCGCCCATCGAGATGATTCGGCTAGGTGGTGTCGTCGCGTCTGGGTATCGTCAACGATGATATTTGCAATTACGTGCCGATCGCATGGCTGGCTGAGTGTGCTTTATAAGAATGAGGGGAAAAATCACAAGGGTAATTACACACTAGGAATTTGTCAATATGCCCTAACTAATCAGCATAGCTCCACCCCTCGCATGGAGACGCATAACGCTTACACGGACAGGCCCTGACTCGGATACATGAGGTTTCTTCTTCGCGACATTCGGAGCACACTACTCCATACAATTCTACCTCGAGTAAGGTATTTCATTACCTACCCCCATACACGTAACAATATGAAGAAACGCAGCTACCTCACAAAAGAACAAAGTGCTGGCATTGGATAGAATTAGTGACAGAATCATGAAAGTGAAATGTGGAATATAGTCAGTTGTAGTAGTTGTTGCAGATTGAGTGTGGATCTGAGATGAAAGAAGAATTCTGGGAACAGATGGAGATTGTAATGCAAACAATACCAAGAAGTGACAGATTAGTGGTGGCAGTTGACTGAAATGGACATGTGGGGAGAGAAAGAGAGGGATATGCGGATATCCATGTTGGAAACACTCCGAGTCGTAAATTAAGAAGGAGCCAAGATCTTGGAAGTATGCTGTGTTTTTATCAAATGGTAACACTCAACACTTGGTATCAAAAACAGGAACCACCTTATAGCCTACAATAGTAGTGGTAAAGAAACACAGTTGGATTACATCTTGGGAAGGAAAGAATATGTGAAGGAAGCAATGGGCTGCAAAGTCTTCCCAAATTAAGCACTGACCACCCAACAGAGTGCTGATGGTGAAGAAAATAAAACCACAGAATACTAGAGGTAGACAGAACATCAGGTAGTGGAAAGTCCAAGATCTGGAAATTAGGGAGAAATCGAGAGCAGATCGAGAGACAGTAAAGTTATGACAGACACCAGAGAAGACGTGTGGAACTTGGCAGCAGAATGAATTAAAACTGATGAAGTGTGAAGAAGATCATCATGGATGAGGAAAGCTGGAAAAGAAACTTGGTGGTGGAATGAAAACACAGAAAGTGCAAACAGAGAAAAGAAGGTATGTTAAAGAGGGACAAAAAGACGTCTTCAGAATAGCAGCTCCGAAGGGATAGATTAACAAAAGAAGTGGGAAATGTCCGGACAATGAAGGATGCAGAAAGTGTAACTCCAGTGAAGGAAGATGAAATCAAAGTGAAGTGAGGGCAATACTTTAACTAGCTTGTGAATGAAGAAAACCCAAGAAAGGAAAGGTGGTTGAAAATCAAGGAATGACAACGAGAATTAATTTGGAAGAGACCAGGAAGCATTGAGAGGAATGAAAAAATGGCAAACAGTGGGACCTGATATGATACCAGTGGAAGTACTGTATGGACCTGTGTCTGTGAATATTGGATTACACGTCATGAATAAACTTTTCAATTGTGTTATAAGAGGAAATTCCAAGGGCATGGAGTAAAGTATTCCGGTACCTATATTTAAAGGGAACGTGGACGTCCAAGAATGCAAAAACTACCGAGGAATTGAACTCTGATCACGTACTTTTTAGATACGGGTGAGAGTAATGAAATACCGGGAATGTCAACGCAACATAAAGTTTGTACTCATTGATATGGCGTAGGTTTACGACTGGGTACACTGGGAGGAAGTCTGAAAATATGCAATAATTTGCGGAGTCTCCAAGAGGTATGCACGACTATTACAGGACATGCATAAGGAGTGCCAGGCGAGAGTAAGAAACGATGTGCGAGAGAGTGAGTTTTGAAGTTAAAATTGGATTGCATCAATGTTCGGCACTGAGCTCCTTCCTCTTCCTGATTGTTATGGCTATTCTAACTCAGCAAGGGAGACAGGAAGTGCCATGGTCAATGGTGTTTGCAGATAACATTGAGCTATGTGGTAGGGATGATGATGGTCCTGAGATGGAGAAAAGTGTTGAGAGATAGGGGTGTGAATACCAGTAGACCAAAAACTCAATATTTGTAAGTTTGAGCTTAGGGAAGCGGATTGGGTGGGGCCTCCACACCAAGTCGCGTTTCCTATCCTTCCGGATATTGTCCTTAACCCTTTGAACCCAAGCGCATAGTTTACCAGCTCCATATACCCTTGCGGTCTACCGCCCGTGACGTGCTTTATTACTATGCAAATTCGAAGATTTTTCATGTATATTGTTTGGACTTTTGCGTTATTCTGTCTGGTCTGGTTGTCTATTTGGATGTCACAATTCTACAGGTCACAATTTTAAACCCATCTTTACGGAACTTCATCAAATGGTAGAGTTGGCCATAAGGAAGAAGCATATTGATGTGGAGGTCAAAAGGTCAACATAGACCAAAGTTCAACAACTTTGTCAAATTTCTAAAATCTTAAATTGTCATCTGATCGACTTGATATTTGAAGAGGATTTTCCATATCTGGTCACTGAATTCAACCACCAATTCTTCTGGAGGTCAACATAAGCCAAAAGGTCAACATAGGCCAAAGATCAACAACTTAAAGCGGAATTTCTAAAATCGTAATTTTATTTTCATCCAATTGACGAAGTTGAACAGCATTTGCAGATTGAGTCACTGAATTGGGAAATTAACTACTTTTGAGGTCAAAAGGTCAAAGGTCATCTCAAGGTCAAATTCCCAAAATAATCATTTTTCATATGATTGATTTGAAAATCAAACAGCAATTACATATAATAGTGCATCACTGAATTGAGAAACCTATTATTTTAAGGTTTATGGTCAAAAGGCCTTCCGTCAACTCAAGGTCAACCTTTGAAAATCATAAATTTTCTTCTAAATAAGACCAAAAGTCTAACAGCGGCGTAGCCGGGCTTGTAAAATATTATAAACCACAAACACACATGATTAGCTTTTTAAACAGTCGCTAATGCTGTTTATAACATTAAACAAAGAAATTTGGAGGAATCCCGACATCCATGAAGTAAGTTTTACTTGCAGAACTGAGCAAAGATCTACTGTAATCTAGATTATACCCCACAAGGGTTGGAGGTGTGCTCATTTACCAAGCAGCTAGCTAGCGCTTGCCAAGCCAGCCGTTCCTGAAGGGTTTTGAATGGAGTGCTTGCTCGAATGCTTAAACCACTTGGTGATCTCTCCACAAGAAACTTGGTAAATTAATACACACCCAATGTTCTTGAGACCCGCCAATAAAGAGACTGTAATCTATATACCCCAAAGAGGAATCACCGTTGCTGCCACTCTCAAAGTGAGCGGGTGTTTAGGTCGTAATGACATCATGTACCATCATGTAGATGGGCAATGGGGTTTCTCTGTCTTTGTTGTGACGCACAGTAGTACTTCCCACCCTGCGACGGATGGAGCTATTGTACTGCAACAACTGAGCTGTGCTGAGGGTTGCTTGGGTTACACCATCACCTGATTGAGACTTGATGTTGGGGCCGTCGAGGATCATGGACACCAAAGTCAACAGTGACTGAGGTACTGATTTTACTTGGCAGTCCTCATCAAATGAACCTGTGAATGTAGCTGCAGTTTGGAACATTTCTCTACGTACTATCTCCGCTGCCCTTGCAAGACATATGGCTTCGTCATCGTAGTCTTCTTTGCAGACTTTACGGAGGGCAGGTCCTACATCTTTATCAAATGCAAGTAGTATATCACGCCCTTCCTTATGAGCCGTAAGGTCTGGGATTTGGGCCAGGATACGATTTTTTAACTCTGTGCTATGTTGTCTGACATGCTGCTCCACTCCAAGTTGTTCTAGACGATTAGAATAAAGTTTGACGAGATCTGCAAGTTTAAAGACAGGGGCATGCTCTTCATCTATTCTTGTTTCATCGATAAATGACAGCAACTCGGCTAGTGCAATCCCATGGTTGACTTTATCAGTTGTGTCCATCTTCTGTTTATCTTGTAATGATTTCGTTTTGTTGTAAAGTGAAACAAGACACCTTGGATGATATTTTGCATCTTGTGCGACCATGTCCCCAGCACTCAATTTTGCAAGTAGCCTCTCGTCCTGCAGGTCTAATGCACATCTTCGTACGCGTGAGTCTAGACGAAAAGTTGATGCCTCACGGAGTGGTTCGGAAGTTGACACATCTTCGCATAAAAAACAGACATCCGATGCTGCCACTTCATGATGAGCGACTTGACGAGTGTATTTCTTGGATGGAGTAGCATCAGGGTCGCAACCCTGTGTGCATTTCCTTTTTTCTGCTCGTTGTAGTTTTATATTATTGAATTTTGTATGGCAAGATTTGTGCCACTTGGTATTGTTCGCCAGAAACGTAGCTTCAATGCCATTCCCGTCATCAAGGCGTCCTAATTCTAGTGGCATCGGTAATTCGTGAAGTTCATTGAAACGTCTGATGTTGAAGGCAACGGTAGAATAACCAACTCCAACATCGTGCCGTTTTGATTCTGCTGGGCATTGCAAACTTTCTCGTGTGATTTTTTGCCACAAAACGCACTTGTTCCAATCCGTCTGTACCTGCGCCTTTGATTGTCCAGGTTGCAGTGGATCCACTAGCTGATAACTCTTAGACATTTCGCTGTTCGAAACACCAACTGAAAAAAAAGATAAGATACGATAACAAGTTGCAATAAATAAATAAAAACTTTATTTAATTTGCTAATTTGCACTTTATTTAATTTGCTAATTTGCACTAATTTGCATAAAAATGATACGTGGGACATTTTTTCAACTATTTAACATAGCAAATCATTTTCTACACATTTTTTCCTATCTATAGACACCAATGAGAAGTATATTTCGGGGGGGGTGCACGAGACCCCTATCTAGCCACTAGACTAAAAGCGGCCATTTTGTAAAATGGCCGCCATGGCTCCCATAGGACGTTTTCGCGGTGGGTCCATATCTGGAATTATTCATTAGACTATTATCTATGACTGTGCCAAATTTCATGCTTGTACGTATAAACCCACAATTGTTACACCTATCTGCCTGACTATAAAGCTGCTTTAGAGAGCCATGCCTCAATATCCTGCTTAGAGTACATGTCAAGTTTCTCCTTCATGATCATATGTTCTTCTGCTAATTTTTGGAAGGGGGCTCGGAATGGCGTAGCATAGGGTACACGGTTGCTGACAAAATAGGTTTGGTGCAGGTGGAAGTGGAAACCGGGTACCCCCAGGTGCCAGGTGCCTTCAGGGCGGCATTCGGTGATATCGCCGAAAACTTGGGTTTGTATCGTGTGCCTTCAGGTGCCAGGTGTCCACGACCGCTCCACACTTACACAGAAACACTTGAGAACGATTATCACGGACACTTTTCATGTACGATCGCGATGATAGTTGTGCTGGCGCAGACAGCTGGAGGTAAGTTTGGATCGGGGCGCCTCCCAGTAATGGCGGACGCAAGAGCGCCGCCTATCGGCGAAGGGGGCACGATCGTCCTTATCGGATCAGTCTATATGTTTGAGGGGACATACACACATACAGACGGACAAACTGTTCTCGAGGGCTCTGCCCGATGGGCGACGCCGTAAAAATAATCCATTTTCATCCGATTGACAGAGACAGAGAATCCTGTTTATTTTGAGGTCAAAGTTCATCTTGAGGTCAAATTTCTGAAATCGTCATTTTTTCATCCGATTGACTTGAAAGTTTAACAGCATTTGCATATTGAGTCACTGAATTGCTAAAAACTATTTAAAGGTCAAAGATCAACACGAGGTCAAACTTCCAAAATCATCAATTTTCATCTAGAAAATAATAAAATTTAATTCGATTGACCTGAGCTTTGATTAAGATCGTCATTTAAAATCTAAATGAAATGGACGATTTTATGTATCCATGGCAACAGTTGGGGGGCGGGGGTGGTGGATTTTGCAATTATCGTGCGACATCTTTCTTTTTGTCCCCCGTCGCACCGCGGAGCGAAAGGGGGACTATGGTTTTCCCCTCCGTCCATGTGTCCGTCCGTCCGTGCGTGCATAAGCGAAGGACCGAATTCTAATTTGGTGTGTGGGTGCAACCCACGTCAAAATCCAAGATGGCCGCCACCATGTATGTCTGAAGCCATGTATGTTTGAAACTTGTGAGCGGAATATCTTGAAAAATAAGCGAAGTACCAACTTCTAATCTGGTGTGAGGGTGTATCTAAGCATAAGGAAGAACGCTATTGAAAATTGTGTCGCCACGTCAAAATCGAAGATGGCCACCGCCATGTATGTCTGAACCTTGAGTGGAATATCTTGAAAAATAAGCGAAGTACCAACTTCTAACGTGGTGTGTGGGTGTATGTAGGCATTTATTTTTTTTGTATACACAGAGTCGAGGCTCGTGAAAGCTAACATTTATCAAACAAACAAATCAAACAAACAAGCAAACAAACAAAGTATATAAAAAGGGCAGCAGTCGACAAGATGGGGAGAGAAGGGGAGGAAGCACACAAACAGCATTTGAAAGCAGGGACATCGGGAGATGTGTGGGAGGGAGAGGGCCTGGGGGAGGCAGGATAGGTATAAAACGCAAGGACACCAAGGACTTCCAGGAAAGAAGTCGGCACCTCAAAAAAGTGGGTTTGGGGTGAAATTAGCAGGGGTAGAAAAGATCAAGGTTTTGGATTGGGGAAGATAAGAGATGGTGGTGAACAGCCGTTTTAAAGACCTGGAGGTGGGATTGAAGAGAGTGAGGGAGTTTGTTCCAGAGGCGGGAGAAAAGAGAAATGAAGGAGTGAAGGTGAGCAGAGTCTTGATTTTGGCAGTTTAACCATAAGAGGGTTGCAGGCAGATCTTGTGCGACCTGGAGGAATATTTGGGGGACAGAGCCCAGAGAGAGCTGGGGGAGCAAGGCCGGAGAGGAGTCGGTAGAAGACGGAAAGACCACCAACCTGCCTGCGGTGAGTAAGTGAAAGGCCCTCGGAGATAGTGTCATCGCGGGAGATTCCAATGATTCTGAACGCTTTGGTTTCAACAGCGTGAAGACGAGCTAGGTGGGAGGCAGGAGCACCAGCCCAGAGGGGAGAGCAGTACTCCATTGAGCTGTGGATGAAAGCCTTGTATGTGGTGAGGAGCTCAGGTGTGCCAAGGAAGGACTTCGCACGGCGGACGATGCCCAGTCGGCGACTGGCTTTGGAGGCCAGCTTGGAAATGTAGTTTTCCCAGGAAAGATCATGGCAGATAGTGAGACCCAAAAGCTTGAGTGACAGAACTTCTTGGAGAGGATTATTCAGAAAGTAGATGGGAGGGTTGTCCAGTCGGTCTTTTCGGAGAGACATCATAAGAGTGTGAGATTTGTCAGGATTGAAAGACATGTTCCACTTGTTTGCCCAGTCTGATTTTGTCCAGGTCTGCAGAGAGTGAGGAGGCTGCAGACTGCCGATCTGAGGGATGAGGAATGGAGCGGCAGAGAGTTGAGTCATCAGCAAAGAGATAGAGAGGATTTTCAAGAGAGTCAGAGAGATCATTGATGAAGACCAGAAAAAGCACAGGGCCCAGAACACTGCCTTGGGGAACTCCAGCCTGAACAGGAAGAGGAGATGAGAGAAACCCATTCAGGGCCACACGTTGACTACGACTAGAGAGGAAGTCCGCCAGCCATGCGTGGAGATTTACATGGATACCAAAGGAGGAGAGTTTGGTGAGCAGAGCGGGGTGCCAGACCGTATCGAAGGCACGTGATATGTCGAGGGAGACAGCTCTAATTTCCTGTTTGGCATTGAGGACCTCCATCCATTGTTGAGACAGCAGAAGCAGCATGTCCAGAGTGACCTGGTCTGAAACCAAATTGATGATCAGAGATCAAGCCATTGGAGAAGAGGAAAAATTTCATAGCCGAAGCACTGATGGATTCCATGACTTTGCTGATAATTGGGAGAAGGCTGATTGGTCTGTAGTTGCTAGGATCTGTTTTTGCACCTTTTTTGTGCAAAGCGGTGATGTTGGCTGATTTCCAAGCAGATGGCAATTGACCTTGAGCAAAAGAGAGGGTGAAGAGCACAGAGAGAGGGAGTGAAAGAGCGGAAGAACAGGATTTTAGGACCCGTGGGCTGATGCCGTCAGGTCCAGTTGCAGAATCAGAGTCGAGGGTTGACAGAAACTTTTGCACCTTGTCAGGAGGAAAGGACAGAGTCCAGGAGCAGCTGGGTACAGTGGGTACAGAGAGGGATGGGTTTGGGACACAATATTTAGAGGCAAACACAGAGTTGAGGCATTCAGCTTTTTCACGTGCGGATTCAGCTGTGTAGCCGTTTGAGGTATGGGAGGGGATGGAGGGGGAACAAACACCAGAAACAGATTTGACCAGACGCCACCAGGATTTGGAAGAGGGAGACAGATAAGAGAATTCGGTCTTGAGAACGGAGAGATATCGTTTCCTGGCTCTCCTGAGGGTAGACACACTTGTTTCGGGCTTTGTGAAAGGAAATGAGATTTCCTTCCGTTGGATTTGCTTTCCAGGAGACGAAGGCAAGTTGTTTCTGGGCAACAGCCTTACCACAAGATTCCGTGTACCATGGACGGGAGGAAGGGTATGATAACTGAAGACGAGATGGGATAAATCTGTGCATGAGAGAGAGCAATTTACTTTGAAAGAATTCCCAGGATGAGTTGATGTCAGAGGCGGTAGAGATGGGAGACCAGTCCAGATGATTGATGGTTGCTTGAAGACCGTGCCAGTTGGCCTGAGTGAAATGCCAGACTCGTCGACGCTGAGCAGGCTCCATGAGAATGGTCAGAGAGATGTCCACTTTAACAAGCACATGATCAGATTGGAGCAGAAGAAGAGCAGTCGACATTTTCAGGGAAGTTAGTCATAACCAAGTCCAGAAGAGAAGATGCTCCGTTGACTGAGATCCAGGTCGGGAAATCGACAGATTGTGTCACTCCCAGTGAGTCGCAGAAGTCCTTTGCTGAGGAGCCATGGCTGGTGAGAGAGGTATCCACACCCAGCCAACTGGCATGGTGACAATTGAAATCACCACATATGAGGAAGAGAGAGAGTTGGGATGAGTAGATAGAAGTTGGTCCATATAATCAGACAGCGAGATGTAGATGAAGTCATCACTGTTTGGTGGACGGGACAACACACATATGAACAAGAGGTGGGAGCGAAGGGGAAGCCGTAGCCAGAGGTATTCCTGGGGGTGAGGTGGAGAGAGTGCAGTGCAGGGCGAGTGAGGAAGAGAGTTTTTGATAAAGATAGCAACCCCACCTCCAGGACGAGGCTCAGGTCTATCATACCGGAGGAGGGAGTAACCCGGGAGAGATACTAAGGAATCAGAGACATCATGAAGGAGGAAAGTTTCTGTTAAGCAGATCACATCTGGTTTGTCAGAAGCAACCTGTATGGAGAGATCAGTTAAGTTTGAACGAAGGCCCCGGATGTTTGAGGTCCAACCCGTTAATGAAGAGGAAGGGGGAGCATCGGATACAGAACAGGGGGAGGGGTAGGGTAAGATGTGGAAGAGGTGGAAGAGGTAGGGAGAGCTGTTGAAGGTGTGTCAGAGATTTCAGAATAGCTCGGAGAAAGGGAAGGATGGGGCGGACAAAAGGTTTGATGGTGATTGGGTGAGGCACAATGAGCTGTTATTTGAGGAGGGGGAAGAGCGAGGCAGAAGGTTGGGGGAGATGGAGGTGAGAGTTGGAAGGGGGAAGAAGCGGGGAGGACACTTTGAGGAGGGTGAGTGAGAGGGGGGAAATTGAGAAGAAATGAGGGTGGGGAGATTTGAAGGGGAGGGGCGAGGGGGGAGTTTAGGAGGGAAAGGACAAGGAGAGGGATTTGAAAGGGATGGGATATGGGGGAGATTTGGAGGGGAGGGGTGAGGGGGGAGTCTCGGAGGGGAGGGGCGAGGGGGAGTCTTGGAGGGAAGGGGCAAGGGGGGAGATTTGAAAGGGATGGGTGATGGGGAGGATTTGGAGGGGAGGGGCAAGGGGGAAGATTTGAAAGGGATTGGTGATGGGGAAGATTTGGAGGGGAGGGGTGATGGAGAAGATTTGGAGGGGAGGGGTTATGGGGAAGATTTGGAGGGGAGGGGTGAGATTGGATTTTAGAAAGTGTACGATTAATGGGAAACGAACATTTATTGCAAAATGAGTTTCTTGTGACCTTCGAGTCAAAAATACGTTTAAGGACGCTGGAGGGAGGATGGAGTGCAGGAGAGTTTCGGGAATGTAGAAAAGAGGCACTGTAAGAGCTGGAATTTTTTTTTGGGATGAATAGATTTGGTGAGCAAGTCGAAAGCAACCTTTTGAAGAAGAAGAAAAAGGTGTTATAATATACGACGGAATACAGAGAGAAATCATAAGGAAGAACGCTATAGAAAATTGGGTCGCCACGTCAACATCCAAGATGGCCGCCACCATATATATATATATATATATATATATATATATATATATATATATATATATATATATATATACAGTATATATATGTCTGAACCTCGAGCAAAATATCTTGAAAAATAAATGGACTACTAACTTCTAATCTTGTGTGGGTGTATCTACGCATAAGGAATAACGTTCTTGAAAATTGGGTCGCCACGTCAAAATCAAAGATGGCCACCACCATATATATGTCTGAACCTTGTGAGCGAAATATCTTGAAAAATAAACGAACTACTAAGGTCTAATCTGGTGTGTGGGTGCATCTACACATAAGGAAGAACGCTATTGAAAATTGGGTCACCACGTCAAAATCCAAGATGGCCACCGCCATGTATGTCTGAACCTTGTGAGCGGAATATCATGAAAAATAAGCGAAGTACCAACTTCTAATCTGGTGTGTGGGTGTATCTAGGCATATGGAAGAACGCGATTTAAAATTGGGTCACCACGTCAAAATCCAAGATGGCCGCCACCATATATATATATGTCTGAACCTTGTGAGCGAAATATCTTGAAAAACAAGCATTCTGAGTATTGCGCTGCAATACATGTCCCCTACCGGCAGTCTGTCGGCCGGAAAACTGTTGGGGAAATTACCAAAGTTCAAAGTGCCATAACTTTGTCAAAAATGATCGAAACGTCGTGAAGTTCTAACTTGATCTGTAACTTATCATGAGGAAACCATGTACCAAGTTTGAAATAATTAGCATTGAGTTTAGAAAGAAAAAGTCCGGAAAACTGTTCTTTGCGTGACGGACGGACAGACGGAGGGACGGAGTGCAAACCTATCGTCCCCTCCGGTGTATACCGGTAGGGGACTAATAAACGAACTACTAACTTCTAATCTGGTGTGTGGGTGGTATCTACGCATAAGGGAGAACGCTATTGAAAATTGGGTCGCCACGTCAAAATCCAAGATGGCCACCTTGCGTCTTCCACTTTGTCAACTCGCATCACTTCACCGACGGGGGACCGAGGCGTAACGCTTTTCTCCATGGCCAAAGGCTAATTTTCTCGTTTACAAACATATCACGAGCAACTTCCTGATCAATTAGCAGCTCCGTTATCCAACACCTAATGTTCGGTCTGCGTCACCGCTAATGGCTCTGGAAGTGTGAGTGAGATTTTTGCTGTGTTCGACTTGGCAATCCTACCAATCCTGATCTTGGACAATTGCATCGAATTTGTAGGAATTTTAGAACTCTCCCTGTATATTTCTATTTCTTCACATTGCAAATGTTGACTGTTTTTAATACGGAGATAGAGAGAGGCTCATGGAGTAGCTGGATGTCAAAACAGGTGGTGTATAGAAGGAAGTTATCATTACTGCATATGTTGATGATTATCTGGTACTTGTGTTGCCAATAACTATTACCAGTGGAAGCTCCGTGGTAAAAAATATCACGCCAGAAGCAACGTGAAGCCTTTTATTCTTGTGTTGGTTGAAAGATCTCAAAGAAAACAAAACATTTCTTAGCAGGATTTGGACATTGCAGCCTGCGATGTAAATTGTGATGCATGAAAGAGCTATCAAAGTTACAGGTTAGTGAGCATTAACCTGCATGTTGTTGATGATAAACTCAATGAAGCAAATGAGGGCAAAAATGATCCCTCCAATTGATATTACAAACAGAACGAGGCAGGCGATGTTCAGGCCCAGGGCGATCTTAGAATACTTCTTGGCAAGCACGTAATCCTTCAGATACTTGTGGTCCCGACTCTAGGGGTGGGATGGGTGGAAAGGTGAGTTTAAATATGAAAAACAACAAAAGGAGATTCGAAGAAGAAAAAATAAATAATTTAAACCTTAGATCTGATAGAGTTGGAGTTAAGCAATGGCTCTTCGGATGGTTAGGGTAAGGTTAACAATGGCTGGATGATTACCTCTGTCACTGAAGGTGCACGGAAGGTATATTTTATTTTCACCCCTGGTTGTCTGTGTTGTCTTTGACTAGAGTGATTATGGCTCTGGGGGCATCATCACTCTGCGCGAAGCGAAAAGCAGGGTTTAGGCATTCTGTTACGTGTGTTTGTGTGGCATGTCTGCTGTCTTAAAATTCATTTTCTCAGCAACCGTTGGTCTGATTGACACGAAACGTTACCAGAGGAGCACCTCCGTGGATGGAATTTTTTCATTTATAATTATTACGTCATTGGTCATGTGGTACGGACGCCATCTTGGAAAAACGTGACACCTCTATCTCCCTAACCGCTCAATGGAAAAAGTTTAAACAAGGCTCATTGTCAAGTACTCCCCATGGGGAATAAGATATGTTGATGGTCATTGGTGCCCCTCATTATGACGTCATAATTCGACAAGTACAACACTTGATCTGATCAGTATGAAAAAAGAAAATTTCCTCTCCAACTGTTAGGCCGATGGACACGAAATTTGTACCATAGGAGCAACTCTCCCTTTATATTTTTTTATGATAATTATTACGTCATAGGTCACGTGGTATAGGCGCCATCTTTGAGAAATCGAAAAACGTTGCCACTATATATCTCCAAAACCGCTCCATGGAAAAAATTGAAACATGGCTCATTGTGAAGAACTCTGCATGGGGAAGAGGTGTTGTTTACGATGACTATTGGTGCCGTAATTATGACGTCATCATTCGACTGGGACAACACTTAGTCTTATCAGTTTGAAATGTATTGAGCGTGATCTTTGCAACAATTATATGAGAGAATATAAATTTATGATGTTAACGCTCACGTGGTCTGGCAGCCATATTGGATCAAAGAAAAATAAAACCGTTCAAAAACAGAAGGGTTGGCTCGCACGAAGTTGACTGCACAGGGTAAGTATTCTATGAGGGCAGCACTCAATAGTAATGGACTTCGCCATCGGAATAAAAGCCCTCGAGCACAAAGCTGTACGGAATTTGTATGTGGTTATTGTGCTGGTTTAAATACAATACAGTCTGTGTTGTCTATCTGTCTGAGCACAACAACTCAAAAGTTATGGACACATTTGGACAAAACTTGGTGGGCAGGTTGGGTGTGTGACCCAATGGTGAAGAATCACTGAAATTATTGCATGCGGATCTGGACCTCCTTTATGTAGGTCCAGATCTGGATTCGATCATTACATATACTAGTGAGATACCCGTGCTACACACGGGTGGGAGGCCAGAAGCAAACAGGAAATGCAGATACGGCGAATGCCAAACCATGGAATTACGTGTGGTGGTGAGGCATTTTGAATTACGTTGTGGTGATGAGGCATTTTGAATAATGTTTGGTGGTGAGGTGTTTTGAATTCCGAAATTAATCTTACTGTAATTCACCAAATGTCCGTCCGTTCGTTCGAAGGTACCGCAAAAATGGCTGAACCGATCGCAACGATATTTTGGGTGGGTAAACCTGGGATCTCCTGGAGTAAAATAGGGTGTATTGTTTTTCCAATTTCAGCTTTGGCCTCCAGCATTTTCAGGTTTGGACTCCCGCATAACGTTATTTTCCTGGGTGCCGCACAAACGGCTGCACCAATCTATGCAAGGCTGCTCAGTAACCTCGGACAAAGACCTTTTATAAGGACATGGGTTGAATCCCTGCTTGAGAGAATGCCAACCCCCTCCCCGCCCTCATGGTCTCTCCAACTCACAATCCCACGAGATATGCGGAAAGGCCGACCCAAACTTTTTTTTTTGATTCATATATAAACATCATTAAAAGTAAATAATGACCTAGGCCAAAGTTCAAACGATGTGGGTTTAATCTCGACATGAGAGAATTCCACATAGCTATTTGGGCGGTGTATAAGCCAACAGATCGCTGTCTCCATCGATCTTGCCGAGGCGCAACACCTATCAGCTCAAAATCCTTTTAACTGTTCACTTGGTAGTTTTACAATAAAGGAAACATTAACAGTTGTTAAAAGTTTATTTTGTGATTAATTTGTGATTGGAGTTGTGTTGTTTGTGATGAAAAAAAGAGATATCAAGTTCAAGTGAATGACATGTCGTGATGGTTTCTACTTTCTGAACGTAAACTTCGCGGATCGCCATATACAGATTCGCCACGGACCCACGATCGATGTTTCTATACGTGAACGTACCTGTTTGTTTGCGAACGGGTATGTTTTTCATGGAAGTCCTTCACGAACTTGCTGTCCATGTCTGATGTGTGACTGAAGGTGCAACAGGAATGTGGAATTTATTGGTTTCACGTTTTAGCATTCGCATTGTCTGTTTGCTTCTGGGCTCCCAACCACGCGTAGCAAGGGTATCCCACTCGTTATTAAAATTACGAAAATTACGTGACCGCAAGAGAACACTTGATCGAAGATTGCAGCGAAGGATTGTTCGAATGGTGGAGAAAGCACCTCGATCAACTCCCAAACAGATTCAAGCTGACCTTCAGACACAAGTTTGCTCACGCAGTTTCAACTCACAACATCAGTCACCAACTCGATGAAACGGGGTTCCATGGTAGGAGACCCAGAAAGACCCCACTGCTAAGAAAGCCCGACTGGAGTTTGCTAAAACACACCTGAACAAGCCAAAATCCTTTTATTATAATCGAGCAATCACGGTTATGTTTGTTTGTTTATACGCGACCAAAACGTCTTATTCTTCTTCAAATAAAATTAACACCCAAAACACAGACCATGAACTCTTAATTACGTTTAGACTGCTGAGACTCCTCAGACCTTTGACGACCTTTTGAATCCCCCAAGACCCTGAAGACCCAAAAACCCCTGAAGACACCGAAGACCCCCTATACTCTTAAAGGCCCAGAGGATCCAAAATACCATGAAGACCCAAAAGACACCAAAATGGTCAAAGATGCCTGTCCCTCTGAAACGACGTGTGGTGAGGCGCACGGAGCCCGCTCGCATATATGTCTATATCTTCTTCTTCGTGGTGGTGAGGTGTTTATTTAAAACACCTCACCACCACATGTTTCAAAACACATATACATATTGTTGCGGCTATGAGGACTGTATTTTTTTTGATTGTGTGCTTTATTATTATTATTATTGTTATTCTGCGCCTCCTGCCTCCGGAGCTGTGTAAAGGTCAAAGGGCGTCCCATAATTAGTCCATAAAGCATCCACACCACAGCTAATCATAGAATACCCCTGTTCGATAGCTTATATCTTATTATGTGTTTTAGGGTAAGGCTGTGTCTCCCATTAATTGAAATACTCCATTGCACCAGTGAAAGAGATAGATTCCCTTCATTCCAACTCCCAAAACCTCCATTCCCCCTTTCGTCGATTGGAAACTACCTCCCCTCCAACAATTGCCGCCATTGACCACGAGGCAGGGTTGGGGAAGAAAGGCGGGTCCCCACCTCGTCATAGAGGGGAGGAGTGAGTCAGCCCCACTCAACCAACCACGAACAAGGGGTTGGACTTGGAGAGGGTGTGGAGAGAAACATCAAGGAGGTTCGCGAAGGTTGAGGGGCGGGGCCAATATAACCCACGGCAGGGCGTTTCCCAGCAGCAGACAAGGGAGATGAGCTTTGACGACAGAGAGACGAGAAGAAGTCCAGGGTTGAACTGCAGCTCGAGCCACCGAAACTGCACTCACTGCAGCTCGAGCCACCGAAACTGCATTTGCTGCAGCTGGAGCCACCGAAACTGCAGCCACAGCAGCGTGAGGCCTGGACGGCAGTTTGGAGCAGGGCCGCGAAGGAGCGGCGGCTGCCCACGAGTCGATCAGCTGCAGAACTAGTTGGACCTCCCTATCCCGCCAGCCATCCACCAGCCACCCACCTGCCATCCCTATCATCATTCCCTGTGTTAGTGTGCTCGTAGTCTGTCTTTTGTCTTGTCCCTGGGTAGTAACAATAAGTCTGTATAAGCTAGTATTTTCACTGTGTCACCTGCGTCTCATGTGCTTGTAAATAAACGTGACTGCTGTCTTTTTGCTTATGTGTGTGAATAGTAAATAAATTTAGTAGTATTTCCAAATCTTTCTTTGCCTTCGTTTTCCTCTTTGCATTCGGTCGCTTTAGAGTTTTCCCGATTGAATAGCGGTAGCGCGATCCGGCCAAAGTTTGGGGCAAATCGGGTATTAGTCGGGGAATAACTGTTCGGTCGCGGTAATACCAACCGCTCGGTAAATAACATCTTTAACCGCGTCCGTAACAATTGGTATCTGGGAGTGGGATACGAGGCCCGAAGCGCGCTTAACGCGCTCAAAATTACAAGCAGCTGGAAATTGTTGTGTTTTAAAAGCAAAACCCGAATTTTGAAATCGCGCCATGGCTGGTCAAGGCGATCGGATGCCGGTGGGTGAGCTAGAGGAGGGGTTAGGAGTAACCCAGGATCAGAGGAACGAAGTAGAGGAGAACATTGGCAATGTGGTTGAGGGGGTATCAGGTGCACAAAATAGCGCTCTCGCGCACGAGGTTACGGGCGCGCAAAATGGCGCCTCGCACATGGCAGCGAGGGCCGCGCCCGCTGCGCAAATGGCTGTGATAGATGTGCAAATGTCGCAGCAAATGGCTGCGCAAATGGACGCCTGTATAACGCGATTATTAGCGACGATGGGAGTGTCAAGGCAGGAACTGAACGAAGATGTGGATCGAATGGCCAGATTGAAAAAGGCGGAAGGGAACAGAGACCGCAGGTTGGGCGAGAGGGTCCCAAGGGTGCACGAGGAGGTAACGTGGGTCGAGAAGCGCTGGTTGAGCGAAGCGGAGGAAAGCGCGGGTACAATGACGGGGGTAGAAATCGCGACACGGGGTTTGGAGCAGCCGGCGACGGCTGAGGTAGAGGAGGGTGTTTTATTAAAGCCAGCGGTCGTCGAGGTGAATAAAGAAAAAGCAGTGCTGGGAATTAAAATTGAAGAGATGACGGAGGTAGCCCGGGAATTGCAGGGAGAAATGGAAAATGTGCAAAGTCCCTGCTCACATCACGATGCTGTGCTTAACCCGAATGGAAGTTTGCAGGTTTTGGTGCAGGGAGGAAGAAGAACCCCAAAGGTGAGACGTGCTGTGTATTGTGCGGGGAGATTTTGTAAGAGAATGTTTAGCGACAAAATAATTTTTGCACGCTTGGGATCGAGGAGGCATCCGGGCGTTGGTGAAGGGTCCCGTGTGAGTGGAAATGGCACGCGTGTGAGGAAAAAGTGTGCGTCGGTAAGTGGGTGTGTTATAAAGTGTGGGAGTGAAACCAAGTGCGAGCGAGAATGCACGTCGGGGTGTACGGAGTGTGACACGGAGAGTAAGGTGGTGGTGGAACGTGTGCGAGGAAGCACACCTGAGTTGGTGGTAGCGCGGGTGTGGGAGAGCCCATGTGAGCGCGTTAGTGGGTGGATGCAAGAGTGCACGCCCATGGTGAGTGGTACGGAGTACGTACCAAGGGAGAGTGTGCAAGACGGTGCGCGAGGTGTGTTAAGGGAGTGTGCGAACAGTGAGTGTGCGCGAGAGGTGTGGTGTGTAACAGGGAGTACGTTGGTGGAATGTACGGACGGCGTTGGAACGCCGGGTTTGGTGAGGGTGAAAGGGGTAGCGTATGCGTGTGAGCATGCAGGTGAAGCATCGACGGTAACCGGGTTAGCGGTTAGGGCGACGGATAGCCGATGCGAGCACTCGGGGCGCGGTGTGCTTTGTTGGGTGCGAGGCCCGGCGCGGGTCGATGCTGCGTCGCTTCTCTTCGAAGCGTCGTTGTCGATTCGGGCTTGGCCCCGCCCTGCACGATCGAGTCCGGGCCTTGGCGGGCGAGGCGACCGGTACGGTTCAAGGGCGAGTGGGAGGAAGCGGAACGGTGCCCCTCGCGGGGACGGGGTTCCGACCGAGGGAGATTGAGCCAGCAGGCCCGGGGCCGCAAGGTGCCGCGCCGAGATGGTGCGTGGAACCTCGGCCCAACCAAACCACCTCCCTTGAACCGAAAGCCGGACGGATTCAACCTGCAGGCGACCAAACCACCCGAATTCATTGCTCGGCTTTACGAACCGAGTTTAATGATGTCATGATGCACCGAGGGGAGGATATAGCGGACTGTGATGATGATGATACTGATAGTGTTTTTGGATTCGAAATTTTGGGATAGAAAATTTTTGATTGCTGAAATTTGGTGAGCAAAATTGATAGTGGGACCTCCCCGATGTGGTGGGATGGGCAATCCACCATCCCTCACAGCGAGGGGGCAAAGGAGCACTAGTTTTATGGGGTTGATGGCAGTGAAAACTAGCCCGGGAGGGTTAGGATATATCGTGTGTAGGGATCTAGCGAAGATGACATTAGGTAACGTTAAGGTTAGTTAGTGACAAGGATACCTGTAGTGGGGACGCAGATAGATTAGAGTGGATGATAATGACGTGGTATGTGCTTAGTTTAAAGGGAAGACGGGGAGCACTAAGTTAGCAGGGCAACAGGTAGTTCAGATGATGCCGTGTGAGTGTTGGAGGTGTATTCAAGTGTATCGAGCAGTGTGTGAGGATTGAACAGGTGTGATTGAACAGGTGTGATTGCACAGGTGTGCAACTGAACAGGTGGATGGAGCAGTGCTTGAGTGATGGTGATGGTGAGGTGTGTTGTGTTGACCAACTGGTCCAGGAAGAGGAGGAGGGTGCAGGTGGCACCAGGTGTGAGTGCACAGGTGTGCACCAACAGGTGTATGGAGAATGGTTGTGTGGAATAAATGGTAGTGTGGAATATCTGCAGTATTGGAATGGATGATCGTGGAGTGAGTATGGTGGAAACTATGGAGTGGAGTAGATGGTGCAGAGGTGTGAATGGGGGAAGAGTGGACCCCCATCACGAATACCCGGGGCGGGTAGTGTAAGTGTTAGGTAGAGGGTATAGGTAAATTGTGGTTGGATATTGGCATCTGTGGTGCGGGTGAAAGAATGGTATTTGGATGGGTGCATTAGTGTTGTGGAAATGGCTGGGCGTGTAGCCTGTTAGTGTGTGTAGTTGGTTTGGGCACTCCACCACTGTGAGGATGTCGGCCAGGTGAGGCCGCAGGTGGGCTCTGGGAGCCGGTAGAGTTGTTGTGGATGGGGCCCGAGGATCCGGAGGACGGACCCGGGTAGCCCAGTGCCAGAGGGCACCAAGGGGTGACAGAGCCAGGAGGGGCCTTCCCCAGTTAGTTAGGTTAGGGTGAGGAGCTAGGTAAGCTCGGGTGGCAACTGCAGTGGTGGAGGTGTGCAGGTGGGTAGACCTGCTGGGAGAGCTACACGTCACAGCCCAGAAATTGTGCAAGGGCACAGGGAGATGAATCGGGGGAGTGAGACCCCAAATTGAGAAGCACCACAGTTTGGTCAATGGGAATTGGTTTTTAGAACCCATAGTGTAAGTGGCCAATGGATTGGCAGGGAAAGACCCCGGGTAGTGTAACGTGTGTTAATGTCATTTAGAGAATAGTTAGGATGAAGAAGTCTCCTCGCACCATCTGCATCCACTCACCTGAGGTGACAGGTACTCCACACCATGCCATGTTTAATTATTTTTGATGCAAATGTTTTGGATTGTGAGACGCATCATGACGTGGGTGTGACATTGTGCTTGATTTTCCATCTCTTCCTCCCTAGGAGGGACTGATGATGAATTGGTGATAGCAAATTATGATGTTGAGTTGGAGATGGCAAATTATGATGTTGAGTTGAAAATGGCAAATTTGATTGGTTAGGAGGGAGAGAAGACGAATTTGGTTTATGGGAGGAACGGGGAAGACAGTAGGGATGTTTGTTGATTTGTAAAGTAGATGTTTATGGGTAGTGTTGTGTTTTGTGGATACAGTAAGGGGTAAGGGAGGGGCCATGTAGGTTACCTGGTGGGGGGGGGGGGCGTACGATAGGAACGTACCTGTCTCACCTGGTTCCCATGTGCCCCCAGTGTGCATTACCTTATATTGCGTGCACTTTTGCGCCCTTACCACCTTACTCACTTGTTTCTTCTTTTGTCTCCCACCTCCGAGGATCTGGCTTTGGGGTAGAGAGAGAGGAGAGAGAGGTGCTGGCTACGCAGTTGTGGGCCTGCACTTTCGCTGTTGGCTGCCTGGATCGATACACCATATGGACCGCAATGTTTGTGGCCACCCACAATGGACCGCAGCTCTTTTGCGGCCAAGCACCACCCGTGGAAGGACCTATGGGTCAACGTGGCACCTATGCCATAAAGGTGAACCACTGTTAATTAACACCAAGTGCACCACAAGAAGAGCAAGAGACACCTGCAGGGTTAGGGGTTGTCGAATTTATTTTTATTCCAATGAACAATGGTGACTGCACCGATTGGTGGTGGGGTGGTGCTTTTGATGCTCGGGAAGGGTGCTCTGCACGTTATTAAAGGCCGTCGGCCACAGAGCACTCGTGGGTTGGTGTATCGATGTTGGCAAGCGCGCTCTCTCTATGCATAACATCTGCATGTGTTCCTCCAAAAACAGGTCCTGGATCGTAGTGTAGATATCAGCGTAATCTTGTAAATAATGCTCCCTACCGGCTGTATGTTTAGTTTGAGAATTCTTTCCGGATTCGGTTATCCTGTGGGTGTGTTTCTGTGAGGAGAAGGGTGCAACGTCGCAGGGGGACATATTTACTCATTTGTGAATATCTGTAAAACTGTCGCACTCAGGGTAGAGTTAATAGTAGAGGGAACTACATTGCGTGCCACACTAAAGTAGGTAAAAATTTATCGGGTCGGGACGCCCCGAGGGTAGAGAAGGGTGCAATGTTGCGAATATGGAATTTGGCCTCCATATCCGCTTGTAAATATTCCCCTATTTTCTCCAATACTCCCCAACTTTCCCCGATCCCCCATTCCCTAGTCCCATTGCATGTAAATAACAATCAGTAGAGCCGACCTTCCCCTTATTCCCCCATTGAATGTCGTGCCCAGGTCCACCGCACCACACGTAGCCAACTTTCGGACATCTTCCTAGTTATTCTTAATCTATGTCAGTTAAGGCCTCGTTTCCATTAATTATGACTCTTCGTTGCACCAGAATGTGATTATATGGCATCAGTAGTGAGTTTAGGACCTTTCCCATACCTCCTCCCATCTTCTTCCCCAAACAACAACAATAACAACAACTACAACAACAATTACAACAACAACAGAGGAGATGGCGGCGGAGCGGGGGAGGATGCGTCCTCACACCGGCTCGATTAGCTCCAGACCATGCGCTCCACGGGGTTACCCCGAAGGGGCTGGCTGTCAGCTCCTCGTCAGGGGCGGAGCCAGTAACCCCCCCCGCACGCACCCAATGAGAAGCAACGTGCCGATTCCACGAGGCGGAGCTAACGAGCCGAGGGCGTGTCACTCCCCGCCGGATATACGCGGCCCCGCGCCGGATGTGACGTGAGATGCGCCCCCAGCTTGAGACGACAAGACGCCACCTCGAGCGCTGAGAGACCTCCTGCATCTTTTGGGCCGCGCCATCCTGTCCCTGAGCACAAGGTGCACCTTGTGCTGGCCATCGAATACCCGCTTTCCTTGTCATCAATCCCCGTGTGAGTCAGTTTTTGTCCTGTTTCTCTGTGGTCTGTCGGGAATAATATAAGGTTGTGTCTAAGTGCCTGTCTTCCTATGATGTACCTCTCGTCCCTGTAATCTGACCTTCCGCACGAATATAACCTCCTCCGGAGGTCTTGAGAACTGAACCCCTGGTGTCGTATTGTGTCATTATAACCCAGCCGGGTGTCTTCTCTTTCCTATTGAGCCAGCGTAGCGCGGCTTCGTCGACGTTCGAGTACAATCGGGTAATTTGTGCGGACACGACGGCCATTCCGCTCGGCCCACCTTAACATCAAAGTCGTGTCTGTAACAATATGTTGCGAACATTGTGTGGTCAGCAATGAAGACGAGAGTCTGAATTACATGTATGCAAAAGACCTTGTGAACCAGTGAAGCAAATACACGGGTAAGCATGAATTAAATCTAGGGCATGATATAATTTCCATGATGTTTACCTCTACACTCAATGGTGGAAGGAGGTAATGTTTTGATCCCAGCTTGTCTGTATGTCTGTTTGTCTGTTAGTCCACAAAATTCCAGACAAAGCTTGTAGTAGTGGTAGTTGTAGTGGTAGTGGTGATAACAGAAATTGTTATATAGAACTGAACTTGTATTATTATTATATGCAGAAAATAACTTAATTTCTATATGCCCTGCAGTGGACAGGTTAATTGGTTTATGCACTGAAGGGGTCACCCTGGTGTGCACTGCTGTGTTCTGCCTCACTGAGTTGTTCAGGTATGATGTACTCAGCACAAGCTTCCGGTCGGCCCGGAGGTGGGGGTGCGGGGCCTGTCACGGAACGTCAAAACAAACGGCCTGCCGGGGCCGCCCAAAAGTCGGGCGTGAGGGGCGCGTCCACTAATGGAACGCCTCTCGCTTCCCAGATCGAGGGCCACGTGGTCAGGAGAACCTCGTCCCTTCCGGTCACACTTTGCCTATCGGCCGGCCTCGAAGACCGAAATTGTGACGGTGTCACCCGAAAAATGTGAAATTACGAAATTTGAAAAAAATTGAAAAAAAAAATTACGGAATTTCAAGTGGCCCAATATCTGAAAATGTTCGCAACATATTAATGTACATTTGTGCCAAATTTGGTGCTTGTTTCACAAAATGCACAATTGTTTTGAATATTTGGGCTAAGCCGCCCCACTAGAGAGAGATATGTGCATACCAGAAGTTTGGTACGATTTCACAAAAGTTTGAGAAAGTAGTTCAGTGACAAGACAACACAGATGCTGTGCAGATATATATATATATATATATATATATATACATCGATAAAGCTCAGTTGACGTTTTGCTCCACCAAATAACAGTGAAACAGAGTTGAGTAAAAGGGTGAAAATTCTACAGATGCTGTGATAAATTAGTTATTTATCACAGCATCTGTAGAATTTTCACCTCTGTCGGTTTGAATGTTTGAAAGAGAATAGAGGTCTGGATCAATTTTTGAATTAAATTTAAATCCCGATTTATACATATTGTTGTGGATATGAGGACTGTATATTTTTTGGATTGTGTGCTGTACTATTGTGATTATTGTTTATTCTGTGCCTCCTGCCTCCGGAGCTGTGTAAAGACCAAAAGGGCGTCCCATAGTCCACAAGCATACACGTCAGCCAAGTAATAGAATATACCTGTTGATAGTTATCTCTTATTCTGTGTATTAGTGTAAGGCTGTGTCTTCCATTAATTGAAATACTCCATTGCACCAGTGAAAGAGAATAGATTCCCTTTCCTTCCCATCCCCAAAACCTCCATTTCCATATTACATCCCCTCTCGTCACCGCTGAGCCCTCGATTGCCCATATTACCTCCGATCCAATTGCCGCCATTGGCCACGAGGCAGGGTTGGGGAAGAAAGGCGTGTCGCACCTCGTCAGAGGGGAGGAGGGGCGCGCCGCCCGTCGTCATCCA
Source organism: Myxine glutinosa (assembly GCF_964187855.1). Lineage (NCBI taxonomy): Eukaryota > Metazoa > Chordata > Myxini > Myxiniformes > Myxinidae > Myxine > Myxine glutinosa. Next base: position 25,382,596 of record NC_136268.1, on the reverse strand, counting down.
GGGCGGAGCCCGAGGGTCGCGCGACCAACCAGGGCCGCGGTGAGTGACCCGGTAGGCGTGCCCTCGGAGTCGGCGGCTTGATTTCGCTGGAGGTGATAAAAGCGACTGTAAGGGACTGCTTTATGAGAGAGGCCTTGGAGATGAGCATGAGATGAGAAGAGAAGAGAAGAAGAAAGAGAGTTGCAAGGAGTTGGTCACAGTCGGTTGCCAGAGAGAGGAGTCGGTGGTGAGAAGTGAGAGAAGCAAGAAAGAGTTGAGGGTTGAGGGACCAGACCAGTGAGACAAGTCCTGGGAACGCAGCGGACGGAGGCCGCCGCAGCCGCGACACCCCACCGCCAAAGGGGGCCTGAACGGCGGTTCGGAGCAGGGCCGAAACGGAACGGCGGCTGCTGAACGCGCCGGTTGTGCTGCAAGACCCCCCCTTGGACCTTTCCTCTCCCGCCAGCCATCCACCTTCTGCCATCCCTGGCATTCCCCGTGTGAGTCGTCTTTGTTTGTTCTGTCCTGGGTAATAAGTTAAGTCTGTAGATAAGCTAAATTTGCACTGTGTCACCTGCGTCTTGTACTTGTAAATAAACTGAATTGCTTTTTGTTGCTTGTGTGTAAATAGTCAATAAATTTAGTAGTATTTCCAACCTGTTTGTCTTCATTTTCCTCTTTGCATTGCGTCGTTTTCGTCTTTTCCCTCATTGAGCAGCTGGGGTGCGATACGGCCAAAGTCTGGGTGAATCGGGTGAGTTTTGTTAGGTCGCGGTCTTACACCACCGCTCGGTCTATAACATCTAACCGCGATCTATAACAATTGGTTGTCAGGAGGTGGGATTCGAACCTGGGACTAAATTTATTTAGCCCAAATTTTGGACACCAATTGTGTTAGTACTATAACAATTGGTGTCTGGGAGTGAGATTCGGGGCCCGAACCAAATTTTTAAAACATCTAGAAAAAAAATTTTGGTCAAAATTACGAGCTGCCGAAATTTTTTTTTTTTTAAGCAAAACCCGAATTTTGAAATCGCGCCATGGCTGTTCAAGGCGACGGGATGCCGGTGGGAGAGATAGACGGGGTAGAATCGACCCAGGACTTAGGAAAAAAAATGGTGGAGGAGAGTAAAGAAGGTGTGGTTGAGGGAGTATCAGACGCACAAAATGGCGCCTCGCACATTGCTACGGCGGCCGCACCCGCTGCACAAGTGGGAGGGATGGCCCAAATGCAGGCCCTCATGGAGCAATTTATGGCACAAATGAGGGCCTCTATGGAAGAGTCAATGTATAATTGGAAGAGGGATGCCATGTCAGACGAATCCGGGTGTGATCTAAAAAAATTGAGGGAGGAATCCAGGTGTGAAGTGGAAAAACGGATATCAGAGGCAAGGGAGCAGAGGGACAGAGACCGCAAGTTGGGCGAAAGGGTCCCAGGGGTGCACGAGGAGGTAACGCGAGTCGAAAAGCGCTGGTTGAGCGAAGCGGAGAAAAGCGCGGGTACGATGACGGGGGTAGAAATCGCGACACGGGGTTTGCGAAAGCCGGCGACCGCTGAGGTAGAGGAGGGTGTTTTATTAAAGCCAACGGTCGCCGAGGTTAATAAAGAAAAAGCAGTAGCGGGAATAATTAAAATTGAAGAGATGACGGAGGTAGCCCGGGAATTGCAGGGAGAAATGGATTATGTACAAAGTCCCTGCTCACATCACGATGCTGTGCTTAACCCGAATGGAAGTTTGCAGGTTCGCGTGGAGAAAAGGATCCCCCAGGTGAGTCGTGCTGTTGTGTATTGTGCGGGGAGATTTTGTAAGAGGATGTTTAGCGACAAAAGAATTTTCGCGCGCTTGGGATCGAGGAAGCACCCGGGCGTTGGTGAAGGGTCCCGAGTGAGTGGAAATGGCACGCGTGGGAGGAAAAAGTGTGCGTCGGCGAGTGGGTGTGTTATAAAGTGTGGGAGTGAAACCGAGTGCGAGCGAGAATGCACGTCGGTGTGTACGGGGTGTGACACAGGGAGTGAGAGCAATACGGAGTGCACGCCCATGGTGAGTGTTACGGAGGACGTAACGGAGGAGAGGTGTGGACCGAAGTGTGCGCAAGAGGTGTGGTGTGTAACAGAGAGAGCGTTGGTGGAATGTACGGACGGCGTTGGAACGCCAGGTTTTGTGAGGGTGAAAGGGGTAGCGTATGCTTGTAAGCATGCAAGTAAAGCGTCGACGGTAACCAGGGTAGTGGTTAGGGCGACGGATAGCCGATGCGAGCGCTCGGTGCGAGGGGGGGTGCTTTGTTGGGTGCGAGGCCCGGCGCGGGTCGATGCTGCGTCGCTTCTCTTCGAAGCGTCGTTGCCGATTCGGGCTTGGCCCCGCCCCGCACGGTCGAGTCCGGGCTTTGTCGGGCGAGGCGACCGGTCCGGTTCGAGGGCGAGTGGGAGGAAGCGGAACGGTGCCCCCTCGTGGGGACGGGGTTCCGACCGGGGGAGATGGAGCCATCGGGCCCGGGACCGCAAGGTGCCGCGCCGAGATGGTGCGTGGAATCTCGGTCCAACCAAACCACCTCCCTTGAACCGAAAGCCGGACGGATTCAACCTGCAGGCAACCAAACCACCCGAATTCATTGCTCGGCTTTACGAAGCCGAGTTTAATGATGTCATGACGCACCGAGGCTAGGATATAGCGGACTGTGATGATGGTGATCGTGATAGTGATAGTGTTTTGGACCCAAAATTAGAGAAAAACAAAATTTGATGATTGGCAAAGGATTGGCAGTAATGATTGGCAGATGATTAGTGATTGGCAAATTTTTGATTGGTTGGAATTTAGGTGTACAAAATTGATAGTGAGAGACCCCCGATGTGGTGGGATGGCAAATCCACCATCCCTCACAGACGTGGGGCAAAGGAGCTATAGTTTATGGGGTGTATGGCAGTGAAAACTAGCCCGGGTGGGTTAGGTTATATTGTAGGGATCTAGAAGAGATTGACATTAGGTAACGTTAAGGTTAGTTAGTGACTGATACCTGTAGTGGGGACGCAGGTAGATTAGTGTGGATTATAATGACGAGGGAGCGCAATAGTTTAAAGGGACGACTGGGAAGCGCAAGTTTCAGAAGGGAGTAGTTAGCTGAGATGATGCCGTGTGTGTGAGAATTGAACAGGTGTGATTGCACAGGTGTGCAACTGGACAGGTGTGTGGAGCAGTGTATGAGGGAGTAGTGGTGATTGTGTGTTGTGTTGACCAACTGGTCCAGGAAGAGGAGGAGGGTGCAGGTGGCACCAGGTAGGATTGCACAGGTGTGCAACGACAGGTGAATGAAAGACAGGTGTATGGAATAAATGGTATGGAGTATTGGAATGGATGGTCGTGGAGTGAGTATGGTGGAAATTGTGGAGTGGAGTGGATGGTGCGAAGGTGTGGATGGGGGAAGAGTGGACCCCTTTCACGAGTACCCGGGGCGGGTAGTGTAAGTGTTAGGTAGAGGGTATAGGTAAATTGTGGTTGGAAATTGGCATTTGTGGTGCGGTTGCAGAATGGTGTTGTGAATGGGTGCATTAGTGTTGTGGAAATGGCTGGGCGTGTAGCCTGTTAGTGTGTGTAGTTGGTTGGGCACTCCACCACTGTGAGGATGTCGGCCAGGTGAGGCCGCAGGTGGGCTCTGGGAGCCGGTAGAGTTGTGGATGGGGCCCGAGGATCCGGAGGATGGACCCGGGTAGCCCAGTGCCAGAGAGGGCACCGAGTGGGGAGAGTGCCAGAGGGCCTTCCCCAGGTAGTTAGGTTAGGGTAAGGAGCAGGTAAGCTCGGAGGCAACTACAGTGGTGGAGGTGTGCAGGTGGGTAGACCCGCTGGGAGAGGTACACGTCGCAGCCCAGAAATTGTGCGAGGGCACCGGGAGATGAATCGGGGGAGTGAGACCCCAAATTGAAAAGCACCACAGTTTGGCCAATGGGAATTGGTTTTTAGAACCCATAGTGTAAGAGGGCCAATGGTTTGGCCGGAGAAAGACCCCGGGTAGTGTAAAGTTGCTAAAATCATTTAGAGGATAGTTAGGATGAAGGATCTCCTCGCACCATCTGCATCCACTCACCTGAGGTGACAGGTACTCCACACCATGCCATGTTTAATTATTTTTACTGTGCAAATGTTTGGAATGTGAGACGCATCATGACGTGGGTGTGACATTGTGCGTAATTCCATCTCTTCCTCCTTATGAGGATTGATGATGAATTGATGATGGCAAATTTTTGAAGTAGAGGGATTGTGGTGACGAATTTGGTATAGGGGAAATATGGGGAAGACGTGACAGTAGTGACGAATTGGTAATGTGTAGATTTTGTACATATGGGGTAAGGGCAAGGGTAGGCTAGGTGACAGGGGGGTGACGTACGGTAGGGACGAGCTTTCTCACTTCGCCCTCCGTACGCATTTCGCCTTGCATTGCCTTATTGATGTGTGCCTTTGTGACCTTACCCCTCGCTCAATTGTCTTTCCCCTTTTGTCTCCCACATGACCTGTGCGCCACTGGGTGCCGAGGGGAGCGTGAGTGGGTCGGCCATTGTGCGCCCGAAATTCCCAGAACCAGCTGTCTGCATCGATGCACCACATGTCTGTGGCCGAGCACCACTTATGGACCCCATGGGTTGGGGCATGGCCCCTCTGCTGGAACCGGCCATGAGGGCCCAAAATCTTGCTGGCGGACCTTGGCCACAGGGCACCGATGCCCCACAGGTGAACCACACGTAGTCGGCCCTGTGGGCCATAAATAAAGAAAATAAAAAGGACACATTGGGCACACTTTATTGCAAATAGGCCGCCAGTAAGAAAATGAAAATGACAACATCTGGAAGAACAAATAATGATAACCAGCAGAGGGAGCCGAAGAGCAAGAGATCACCTGCAGGGTTAGGGGTTGTTGAATTTATTTTATTGATGAACAGTGGTGACTGCACTGATTGGTGCTTGAGGGTGTGTTGGTGCGTTATAGGTGCTTTCATGGTGCATTGATGCAGAGCAGACTGTCTCCCCCCCAGAAAGAACAATTACAGGTCCTGGGTTAGTTTTGTAAATAAAAATAGCGTCAGTGTAAATAATGCTCCCCACCGTCAGTGTTTAGTTTGAAGACCATTCCGCAATTCGGTTAACTGTGGGCGTAAGTCTGTTAGGTAGGGTGCAATGGAGCAGCGGGACACATTTATTTATGTTTTAAAACTGTCGCACTCAGGGTCAGGTTAAAAGTAGAGGGAACTACACCTACGTGTCACACTAAATAAAAGTTGTAGGCCCGGGACGTGCCTAAGAGGAGGAGGGTGCAGTGTTGTGGATATGAGGACTGTATATTTTTTGGATTGTGTGCTGTACTATTGTGATTATTGTTTATTCTGTGCCTCCTGCCTCCGGAGCTGTGTAAAGACCAAAAGGGCGTCCCATAGTCCACAAGCATACACGTCAGCCAAGTAATAGAATATACCTGTTGATAGTTATCTCTTATTCTGTGTATTAGTGTAAGGCTGTGTCTTCCATTAATTGAAATACTCCATTGCACCAGTGAAAGAGAATAGATTCCCTTTCCTTCCCATCCCCAAAACCTCCATTTCCATATTACATCCCCTCTCGTCACCGCTGAGCCCTCGATTGCCCATATTACCTCCGATCCAATTGCCGCCATTGGCCACGAGGCAGGGTTGGGGAAGAAAGGCGTGTCGCACCTCGTCAGAGGGGAGGAGGGGCGCGCCACCCGTCGTCATCCAGGGCGGAGCCCGAGGGTCGCGCGACCAACCAGGGCCGCGGTGAGTGACCCGGTAGGCGTGCCCTCGGAGTCGGCGGCTTGATTTCGCTGGAGGTGATAAAAGCGACTGTAAGGGACTGCTTTATGAGAGAGGCCTTGGAGATGAGCATGAGATGAGAAGAGAAGAGAAGAAGAAAGAGTTGCAAGGAGTTGGTCACAGTCGGTTGCCAGAGAGAGGAGTCGGTGGTGAGAAGTGAGAGAAGCAAGAAAGAGTTGAGGGTTGAGGGACCAGACCAGTGAGACAAGTCCTGGGAACGCAGCGGACGGAGGCCGCCGCAGCCGCGACACCCCACCGCCAAAGGGGGCCTGAACGGCGGTTCGGAGCAGGGCCGAAACGGAACGGCGGCTGCTGAACGCGCCGGTTGTGCTGCAAGACCCCCCCCTTGGACCTTTCCTCTCCCGCCAGCCATCCACCTTCTGCCATCCCTGGCATTCCCCGTGTGAGTCGTCTTTGTTTGTTCTGTCCTGGGTAATAAGTTAAGTCTGTAGATAAGCTAAATTTGCACTGTGTCACCTGCGTCTTGTACTTGTAAATAAACTGAATTGCTTTTTGTTGCTTGTGTGTAAATAGTCAATAAATTTAGTAGTATTTACAACCTGTTTGTCTTCATTTTCCTCTTTGCATTGCGTCGTTTTCGTCTTTTCCCTCATTGAGCAGCTGGGGTGCGATACGGCCAAAGTCTGGGTGAATCGGGTGAGTTTTGTTAGGTCGCGGTCTTACACCACCGCTCGGTCTATAACATCTAACCGCGATCTATAACAATATAAATGCGAGTTGTCTGTGTGTGTGTCCGCCGTTTATTCAGAGATGGCTGAACGGATCTTCATCAAACTTTCAGAGGTTCATCAGTGAGTGCCTGGGAGTGTTCTATGCAAACAAAACAAAAAAAAAATTGAAGAATAAAAGTTCGTTTTTTTGGAGTAAAAAAAATAAAAAAATAAAAATAAAAATTGCTCGATAGTGCCGAAGCCTTTTTGAATTAATGACAGTTATACACAAGTACACATTCGCATAATTATAAAAAACAATTACCAGACATTTGAATACAAATAAATCAAACAATTCCGGAAGTGTACGGATTTGGTAGTACGGCTTATACTTCTTCCTGATCGGCATCACACAACTCAGAAACGTGAGCCACTCCCCTTCACCCCCCCCCCCGCCTCCCTTCCCCACCTCTTTCCCTCCCCCTCCTCCCCTTAACACCCCCCCTTTCCCTCCTCCCCATCCCCCCTCGCCTCTTCCCTCCTCCTCTTCCCTCCTCTCTTCCCTCCTCTCTTCCCCTCCTTTCCTCCCCCCTCGCCCCTCCTCTCCATCCCCCCCCTCGCCCCTCCTCTCCATCCCCCCCTCGCCCCTCCTCTCCATCCCCCCCTCGCCCCTCCTCTCCATCCCCCCCCTCGCCCCTCCTCTCCATCCCCCTCCCCCACTTCCCATCCCCCTACTCCTCCCACACTTCCCATCCCCCTCCTCCTCCTCCCACACTTCCCATCCCCCTCCTCCTCCTCCCACACTTCCCATCCCCCTCCTCCTCCCACACTTCCCATCCCCCTCCTCCTCCCACACTTCCCATCCCCGGCGCAGCAACGCCAGGTACCTCTGCAGGTATAAATATATAAAGTAGATATTGATGTAACCAGACCAGAGCCGTTGCCGGTCGACGACTTCCGTGAATTATATCGATGCACGGAGTTGATTGGTTGAACATGTTTTCCGTTTTTTTTTAAAGTTGTTACTTTAGAATATGCGGATGATCCTTTTAAGATGACTGTGATAAGTAAAATACTTGTAATGCATTTATCGCAAAAAAAAACTGTTATAAGCTCCCATGACCCTCGTCGTCACTGGACACTGGTTCCGCCATCTTGATGCGAAGCTGCGAGCCATGCGGTCGATGAACGGAGTAAAATGTGACCTTTTGGCGACTGACAAACAAAATAACAAACCAGGCCAACATGTTTGTACTCTGTTACTTGCAAAAGTGAAGATTCACAAGCAAAGAGACGGGTGAAAGAAACATAACCTCCGTCGGCCTTTGATGGTGGATATAATGATCGAAAATACAATTAAATTAATCGACAATCTATATCAAGTCAAAGTTACAAATTCATCAAAACAAAGTGAAACCACCATCTCCCCTTCCCCATCCAACACTTTCAAAAAGGTTTAAAAAGGGCAAAAACCTTGATGGAGAATACAGTGGCAACAAAGCCAAGGCAGAAGTAGTTGAAGAAGAAGAAGTTCCAGAGAGACCAGGCGAAGTAGTCGCTCATTCGTGCGTTGTAGTACTCTCGTCCGTCGTCCATGTTGATGACGAGCTGCTGCTGGCTCGAGCACGTGTTAGCGCTGTTACTTTGAGATCCATTGCTGGGTGGAAACTCCTCGAGAGGTTGGTATATCTGGTTAGTCATGGTCGTGGCCGTTGTGGTCATGATGTGCACCTTGTTGAGCAGCTCTTTAAACAATGCAGCCGTGCGAAGGTTCCGATGTGATCTCGCTGTACTTTTCCCAAGTCCAACCGATTCACAGGAAATTATAGGCGTGCCGCATGACGTCACTGATAAGCAAGAAAGCTATTGGTCAGCAGGAACAGATTTTTTTTTCCCAGTTTCTTCCTCAGACTGACTGTCCTTCCACTTTTTGTCAACTCATTTGAAGATCCTCTGGTAATAGCCGGCGAAGCCGGTGTTGTCAATAAACGAGTACGTATTATGTTGAAAACCTGATTATGCCTTGGCTCGAGAATCCGAAGCGCAGTGGGCGCAGCCATCTTGCGGAGGCGGAAGTATGCATAACAAATTTAAAACGTTCATTAGGAGTTTCTTTCACCCGTCGTCGTTTGATTCACAATCTTATGCACCTCCGATGTATTAATAAAATAATTTAAGACCAACATCGGCCCGCACGGGCCTGGTTATCTTCAACAAAACGCGTCACCAAACACCGGACCCAATGAGATTCGAGCATTTGAAAAAATATTTCTAAAATGAAATCACTCACTGGAGGGAGTGCTGGAGACGGCCATCGACCGGATGCGGAAGTTTGCATAAAACAATTGCGAAAAAGTTCAATAGGAGTTTGTTTCACCCGTCGTTCTTTGATTCACAATCTCATAACCACCTTTAGAGGCCATTTTTCCCCGCAAGCGGGGGTTGGCCTTTTTCGGGAACCGTGGTTGTTGTTGTTTTTTGGTCCCCTTTTTGAAGCAATGTTTTACGGCCAGATGCCCTTCCTGACGCCAACCCTTTTTGCCGCCTTTAACGACAAACAGGGAATTACCAGTGAACTGGTACTCAAATTAGCCGACCTCGGAAGGATGACAGGCTGAGTCAACCCCCCTGGCATTAATTCAGCGATCGACCAGGATTCTGAACCCAGGATCCTAGGATCCTAAGCCGGCACCCTAGCCGCTAGCCCAACACCAGGATTCACAATCTCTGATCTCTGATTCACAATTGCTGATTCACAATCTCATGAAACCTCTAATTAGGAATTAAAATACGTTAAGACCAACCTCGTTATCTTCAACGAAAATCGTCATCAAGCACCAGAACCAATGAGATTCGAGCATTTGAAAAAATATTATTACGCGTTTCGGACGGTGAAAACGGCGTCAAATATTCTAAAATTGATGAAGAATTATTTTTTAGAAATCTCACGGCCGTACGGGATAGTTTTTCACGGCCAGAAATATGGTATAAGCGGTTTACATATTTAGTTTAGAAATACGGATAGTTTTTCACGGCCGGAAATATCCGAAGTTGAGATGGAATTCACCGAATTAATCACTGCAAGCTAACGTCGTCTGGTGGACGAAGCTGCCGTGCCCGGAGAGTCAGAGTACCAGCCCTGGCGCCTGACAGCGACTGAAGTTAGAAGACTACACACTTACTGTGAAAACGTATGTTAAGCCCAGTTTAAAATAGGCCTTAAGCGAGCACATCGTATAGTTACTTCCTAAAGCTTCTTGTGACATTTATTGTATTGTATGCAGGTATTGCCATTGGGGAGGACTGTCTGCTCTTCTCTTTTACCAAGTCTTACCAGGTACGGTACCTACTACACTTACCTACTACCAACTACCTACCTACCTACTACCAACTACCTAACCTACTGATGCCATGGTGATGGGTAAAATAGTGGCAAGAGGTATGCAGGTATTGGGGAGGACTGTCTGCTCTTCTCTTTTACCTAGTCTTACCATGTACGTTACCTACTACACCTACCTACTACCAACTACCTACCTACCTTCTACCAACTACCTAACCTACTGATGCCATGGTGATGGGTAAAATAGTGGCAAGAGGTATGCAGGTATTGGGGAGGACTGTCTGCTGTTCTCTTTTACCAAGTCTTACCAGGTACGGTACCTACTACACCTACCTACTACCTACATACCTACTACCAACTACCTACCTACCTACTACCAACTACCTAACCTACTGATGCCATGGTGATGGGTAAAATAGTGGCAAGAGGTTTTGGCTTCGCCGGCTCATTGCGGCTTTGCAGTCGGTACTAGTAGCCGGCGAAGCCGGTGTTGTCAATAAACGAGTACGTATTATGTTGAAAACCTGATTATGCCTTGGCTCGAGAATCCGAAGCGCAGTGGGCGCAGCCATCTTGCGGAGGCGGAAGTATGCATAACAAATTTAAAACGTTCATTAGGAGTTTCTTTCACCCGTCGTCGTTTGATTCACAATCTTATGCACCTCCGATGTATTAATAAAATAATTTAAGACCAACATCGGCCCGCACGGGTCTGGTTATCTTCAACAAAACGCGTCACCAAACACCGGACCCAATGAGAGTCGAGCATTTGCAAAAATATTTCTAAAATGAAATCACTCACTGGATGGAGTGCTGGAGACAGCCATCGACCGGATGCGGAGGTTTGCATAAAACAATTGCGAAAAAGTTCAATTGGAGTTTATTTCACCCGTCGTTCTTTGATTCATAATCTAATGAAACCTCTCATTAGTAATTAAAATACGTTAAGACCAACCTCGTTATCTTCAATGAAAATCGTCATCAAAGACCAGAACCAATGAGATTCGAGCATTTGAAAAAATATTATTACGCGTTTCGGACGGTGAAAACGGCGTCAAATATTCTAAAATTGACGAAGAATTATTTTTTAGAAATCTCGCGGCCGTGCGGGATAGTTTTTCACGGCCAGAAATATGGTATAAGCGGTTTACATATTTAGTTTAGAAATACGGATCGTTTTTCACGGCCAGAAATATGGTATAAGCGGTTTACATATTTAGTTTAGAAATACGGATAGTTTTTCACGGCCGGAAATATCCGAAGTTGAGATGGAATTCACCGAATTAATCACTGCAAGCTAACGTCGTCTGGTGGACGAAGCTGCCGTGCCCGGAGAGTCAGAGAACCAGCCCTGGCGCCTTACAGCGACTGAAGTTAGAAGACTACACACTTACTGTGAAAACGTATGTTAAGCCCGGTTAAAAATAGGCCTTAAGCTAGCACATCGTATAGTTACTTCCTTAAGCTTCTTGTGACATTTATTGTATTGTATGCAGGTATTGCCATTGGGGAGGACTGTCTGCTCTTCTCTTTTACCAAGTCTTACCAGGTACGGTACCTACTACACCTACCTACTACCAACTACGTACCTACCTACTACCAACTACCTAACCTACTGATGCCATGGTGATGGGTAAAATAGTGGCAAGAGGTATGCAGGTATTGGGGAGGACTGTCTGCTCTTCTCTTTTACCAAGTCTTACCAGGTACGGTACCTACTACACCTACCTACTACCAACTACCTAACCTACTGATACCATAGTGATGGGTAAAATAGTGGCAAGAGGCTTTGGCTTCGCCGGCTCATTGCGGCTTTGCAGTCGGTACTAGTAGCCGGCGAAGCCGGTGTTGTCAATAAACGAGTACGTATTATGTTGAAAACCTGATTATGCTTTGGCTCGAGAATCCGAAGCGCAGTGGGCGCAGCCATCTTGCGGAGGCGGAAGTATGCTTAACAAATTTAAAACGTTCATTCGGAGTTTCTTTCACCCGTCGTCGTTTGATTCACAATCTTATGCACCTCCGATGTATTAATAAAATAATTTAAGACCAACATCGGCCCGCACGGGCCTGGTTATCTTCAACAAAACGCGTCACCAAACACCGGACCCAATGAGAGTCGAGCATTTGCAAAAATATTTCTAAAATGAAATCACTCACTGGATGGAGTGCTGGAGACAGCCATCGACCGGATGCGGAAGTTTGCATAAAACAATTGCGAAAAGGTTCAATAGGAGTTTGTTTCACCCGTCGTTCTTTGATTCATAATCTAATGAAACCTCTCATTAGTAATTAAAATACGTTAAGACCAACCTAGTTATCTTCAACGAAAATCGTCATCAAAGACCAGAACCAATGAGATTCGAGCATTTGAAAAAATATTATTACGCGTTTCGGACGGTGAAAACGGCGTCAAATATTCTAAAATTGACGAAGAATTATTTTTTAGAAATCTCGCGGCCGTACGGGATCGTTTTTCACGGCCAGAAATATGGTATAAGCGGTTTACATATTTCGTTTAGAAATACGGATAGTTTTTCACGGCCGGAAATATCCGAAGTTGAGATGGAATTCACCGAATTAATCACTGCAAGCTAACGTCTTCTGGTGGACGAAGCTGCCATGCCCGGAGAGTCAGAGAACCAGCCCTGGCGCCTGACAGCGAATGAAGTTAGAAGACTACACACTTACTGTGAAAACGTATCTTAAGCCCAGTTAAAAATAGGCCTTCAGCTAGCACATCGTATAGTTACTTCCTTAAGCTTCTTGTGACATTTATTGTATTGTATGCAAGTATTGCCATTGGGGAGGACTGTCTGCTCTTCTCTTTTACCAAGTCTTACCAGATACGGTACCTACTACACCTACCTACTACCAACTATCTACCTACCTACCTACTACCAACTACCTAACCTACTGATGCCATGGTGATGGGTAAAATAGTGGCAAGAGGTATGCAGGTATTGGGGAGGACTGTCTGCTCTTCTCTTTTACCAAGTCTTACCATGTACGGTACCTACTACACCTACCTACTACCAACTACCTACCTACTACCAACTACCTAACCTACTGATGCCATGGTGATGGGTAAAATAGTGGCAAGAGGTATGCAGGTATTGGGGAGGACTGTCTGCTGTTCTCTTTTACCAAGTCTTACCAGGTACGGTACCTACTACACCTACCTACTACCAACTACCTAATACCAACTACCTACCTACCTACTACCAACTACCTAACCTACTGATGCCATGGTGATGGGTAAAATAGTGGCAAGAGGTTTTGGCTTCCCCGGCTCATTGCGGCTTTGCAGTCGGTACTAGTAGCCGGCAAAGCTGGTGTTGTCAATAAACGAGTACGTATTATGTTGAAAACCTGATTATGCCTTGGCTCGAGAATCCGAAGCGCAGTGGGCGCAGCCATCTTGCCGAGGCGGAAGTATGCATAACAAATTTAAAACGTTCATTAGGAGTTTCTTTCACCCGTCGTCGTTTGATTCACAATCTTATGCACCTCCGATGTATTAATAAAATAATTTAAGACCAACATCGGCCCACACGGGCCTGGTTATCTTCAACAAAACGCGTCACCAAACACCGGACCCAATGAGAGTCGAGCATTTGCAAAAATATTTCTAAAATGAAATCACTCACTGGATGGAGTGCTGGAGACAGCCATCGACCGGATGCGGAAGATTGCATAAAACAATTGAGAAAAAGTTCAATAGGAGTTTGTTTCACCCGTCGTTCTTTGATTCATAATCTAATGAGACCTCTCATTAGTAATTAAAATACGTTAAGACCAACCTCGTTATCTTCAACGAAAATCGTCATCAAAGACCAGAACCAATGAGATTCGAGCATTTGAAAAAATATTTTTTCACTGGATGGAGTGCTGGAGACAGCCATCGACCGGATGCGGAAGTTTGCATAAAACAATTGCGAAAAAGTTCAATAGGAGTTTGTTTCACCCGTCGTTCTTTGATTCATAATCTAATGAAACCTCTCATTAGTAATTAAAATACGTTAAGACCAACCTCGTTATCTTCAACGAAAATCGTCATCAATGACCAGAACCAATGAGATTCGAGCATTTGGAAAAATATTTTTTCACTGGATGGAGTGCTGGAGACAGCCATCGACCGGATGCGGAAGTTTGCATAAAACAATTGCGAAAAAGTTCAATAGGAGTTTGTTTCACCCGTCGTTCTTTGATTCATAATCTAATGCCTAAGTCACACATAGGCGGATTTGTCGGCGACTACTGGCGACTGGAAAAATCGCCACCACCCGCCGACAATCGTAATGAAACCGTAATGGACGGTCGCCTGTAGTCGTGGTTATCCTCCCCAGGTCGGCTGCAGTCGGCAAGAGCCGCAAAGGGGCCAAATATTTTTTTAAATGTTTAAAAACGGCGCGCTCAGTCGCACTCGAAAAAAATCCGCCATGCTGTCGTGATGGAACCGCCATGCTGTCGTCGGTATCCGTAATAAGAGCGTAAAGCGGCCGCAACCCAGTCGCTCATAGTCTTCCGCAATCGCCCCACCAGCTAGCACGGCAGAGATGCGAATGCCATACGGCCTTCCTGCGGCATCTTCCCGACTACGGGCCGACATTGTTGCGGCTGCATATCGACAACAGAAGAACTGCCACGTCTCCCCTGCAGCTATGGGAGACTGACGACGACAGCAGTAGGACTAGTGGCGGCCGAGTTACGGCCACTGGCGACAGAGATACGACTGCCTGGCGACTGCATTACGACATACCACGATTCCATGGCAAGACAGGATGGTGTGAGGGTCTCCGTGGAGTGAGGTCCTGTGGTGCCGACAAGGATATGGCTTTATTGTTTGGAATTGGGACTTTTGGGAACTTTATTTTTGGGACTTTGGTCCTTTGGAAACTTTATTTATGGGACTTGGGACCAGTGGAAATAATTTGTTGGACTTTATTTCCATTCTCTCTCCCTGCAGAAAAGTTTGATTATTACATTACAATGATGCATCTTTATTAACTTTCTTATTGTACATCAAACATCTTTATGCTTCATGTCATACATCATTGAATTGAATAAAGTGAAATGTAAAATAGAGAAATAAAGATTTAAAAAGTTGTGTGAATCGTCTCCAATCGCCGGCGGTCTTATTGCAGTCTTGCGGACGTCGGAGTAAACCGCCACCCGGCCCCAATGCAGTCGCCGCGATCCGCCATCGGTCGTAATCTAGCCGCCAGACTGTCACCACGCTGCCGCCGTGCATCCACAATGCAGTCGTCGTCGATCTTCAACAGTCGCCATCCCACTCGGGGCGTCGTCGCAATGCAGTCGCAATGTGGCCGCCTGCAGTCGCCATACTGCCGCCTGACCATATTTGACCGCCCGAAATCGCCAGTAGTCGCCGAAAAATCTTGATCGCCGGCAGTCGCCAGTAGTCGCCAAAATATCCGCCTATGTGTGACTTAGGCATAATGAAACCTCTCATTAGTAATTAAAATACGTTAAGACCAACCTCGTTATCTTCAACGAAAATCGTCATCAAACACCAGAACCAATGAGATCGAGCATTTGGAAAAATATTTTTTTACAAGCTTATTACGCGTTTCGGATGGTGAAAACGGCGTCAAATATTCTCACATTGACGAAAAATTATTTTTTAGAAATCTCGCGGCCGTATGGGATAGTTTTTCACGGCCAGAAATACAGCATAAGCGGTTTACATATTTAGTTTAGAAATACGGATAGTTTTTCACGGCCGGAAATATCCGAAGTTGAGACGGAATTCACCGAATTAATCACTGCAAGCTAACTTCTTCTGGTGGACGAAGCCGCCGTGCCCGGAGAGTCAGAGAACCAGCCCTGGCGCCTGACCGACTGAAGTTAGAAGACTACACACTTACTGTGAAAACGTATGTTAAGCCCAGTTAAAAATAGGCCTTAAGCTAGCACATCGTATAGTTACTTCCTTAAGCTTCTTGTGACATTTATTGTATGCAGGTATTGCCATTGGGGAGGACTGTCTGCTCTTCTCTTTTACCAAGTCTTACCAGGTATGGTACCTACTACACCTACCTACTACCAACTACCTACCTACCTACTACCAACTACCTACCTACCAACTACCTAACCTACTGATGCCATGGTGATGGGTAAAATAGTGGCAAAAGGTTTTGGCTTCGCCGGCTCATTGCGGCTTTGCAGTCGGTACTAGTAGCCGGCGAAGCCGGTGTTGTCAATAAACGAGTACGTATTATGTTGAAAACCTGATTATGCCTTGGCTCGAGAATCCGAAGCGCAGTGGGCGCAGCCATCTTGCGTGGGCGGAAGTATGCATAACAAATTTAAAACGTTCATTAGGAGTTTCTTTCACCCGTCGTCGTTTGATTCACAATCTTATGCACCTCCGATGTATTCATAAAATAATTTAAGACCAACATCGGCCCGCACGGGCCTGGTTATCTTCAACAAAACGCGTCACCAAACACCGGACCCAATGAGAGTCGAGCATTTGCAAAAATATTTCTGAAATGAAAGCGCTCAATGATGGGCACCATCGACCGGATGCGGAAGTTTGCATAAAACAATTGCGAAAAAGTTCAATAGGAGTTTGTTTCACCCGTCGTTCTTTGATTCACAATCTAATGAAACCTCTCATTAGTAATTAAAATACGTTAAGACCAACCTCGTTATCTTCAACGAAAATCGTCATCAAACACCAGAACCAATGAGATCGAGCATTTGGAAAAATATTTTTTTTAAAGCTTATTACGCGTTTCGGACGTTGAAAACGGCGTCAAATATTCTAACATTGACGAAGAATTATTTTTTAGAAATCTCGCGGCCGTATGGGATAGTTTTTCACGGCCAGAAATATGGTATAAGCGGTTTACATATTTAGTTTAGAAATACAGCTAGTTTTTCACGACCGGAAATATCCGAAGTTGAGACGGAATTCACCGAATTAATCACTGCAAGCTAACTTCTTCTGGTGGACGAAGCCGCCGTGCCCAGAGAGTCAGAGAACCAGCCCTGGCGCCTGACAGCGACTGAAGATAGAAGACTACACACTTACTGTGAAAACGTATGTTAAGCCCAGTTAAAAAGAGGCCTTAAGCTGGCACATCGTATAGTTACTTCCTTAAGCTTCTTGTGACATTTATTGTATGCAGGTATTGCCATTGGGGAGGACTGTCTGCTCTTCTCTTTTACCAAGTCTTACCAGGTACGGTACCTACTACACCTACCTACTACCAACTACCTACCTACCTACTACCAACTACCTACCTACCAACTACCTAACCTACTGATGCCATGGTGATGGGTAAAATAGTGGCAAAAGGTTTTGGCTTCGCCGGCTCATTGCGGCTTTGCAGTCGGTACTAGTAGCCGGCGAAGCCGGTGTTGTCAATAAACGAGTACGTATTATGTTGAAAACCTGATTATGCCTTGGCTCGAGAATCCGAAGCGCAGTGGGCGCAGCCATCTTGCGTGGGCGGAAGTATGCATAACAAATTTAAAACGTTCATTAGGAGTTTCTTTCACCCGTCGTCGTTTGATTCACAATCTTATGCACCTCCGATGTATTCATAAAATAATTTAAGACCAACATCGGCCCGCACGGGCCTGGTTATCTTCAACAAAACGCGTCACCAAACACCGGACCCAATGAGAGTCGAGCATTTGCAAAAATATTTCTGAAATGAAAGCGCTCAATGATGGGCACCATCGACCGGATGTGGAAGTTTGCATAAAACAATTGCGAAAAAGTTCAATAGGAGTTTGTTTCACCCGTCGTTCTTTGATTCACAATCTAATGAAACCTCTCATTAGTAATTAAAATACGTTAAGACCAACCTCGTTATCTTCAACGAAAATCGTCATCAAACACCAGAACCAATGAGATCGAGCATTTGGAAAAATATTTTTTTTTAAGCTTATTACGCGTTTCGGACGGTGAAAACGGCGTCAAATATTCTAACATTGACGAAGAATTATTTTTTAGAAATCTCGCGGCCGTATGGGATAGTTTTTCACGGACAGAAATATGGTATAAGCGGTTTACATATTTAGTTTAGAAATATGGCTAGTTTTTCACGACCGGTAATATCCGAAGTTGAGACGGAATTCACCGAATTAATCACTGCAAGCTAACTTCTTCTGGTGGACGTAGCCGCCGTGCCCAGAGAGTCAGAGAACCAGCCCTGGCGCCTGACAGCGACTGAAGTTAGAAGACTACACACTTACTGTGAAAACGTATGTTAAGCCCAGTTAAAAATAGGCCTTAAGCTGGCACATCGTATAGTTACTTCCTTAAGCTTCTTGTGACATTTATTGTATGCAGGTATTGCCATTGGGGAGGACTGTCTGCTCTTCTCTTTTACCAAGTCTTACCAGGTACGGTACCTACTACACCTACCTACTACCAACTACCTACCTACCTACTACCAACTACCTACCTACCTACTACCAACTACCTAACCTACTGATGCCATGGTGATGGGTAAAATAGTGGCAAGAGGTTTTGGCTTCACCGGCTCAATGCGGCTTTGCAGTCGGTACTAGTAGCCAGCAAAGCCGGTGTTGTCAATAAACGAGTACGTATTATGTTGAAAACCTGATTATGCCTTGGCTCGAGAATCCGAAGCGCAGTGGGCGCAGCCATCTTGCGGATGCGGAAGTATGCATAACAAATTTAAAACGTTCATTAGGAGTTTCTTTCACCCATCGTCGTTTGATTCACAATCTTATGCACCTCCGATGTATTAATAAAATAATTTAAGACCAACATCGGCCCGCACGGGCCTGGTTATCTTCAACAAAACGCGTCACCAAACACTGGACCCAATGAAAGTCGAGCATTTGCAAAAATATTTCTAAAATGAAGGCGCTCAATGGTGGGTGCCATCGACCGGATGCGGAAGTTTGCATAAAACAATTGCAAAAAAGTTCAATAGGAGTTTGTTTCACCCGTCGTTCTTTGATTCACAATCTAATTAAACCTCTAATTAGTAATTAAAATACGTTAAGACCAACCTCGCTATCTTCAATGAAAATCGTCATCAAACACCAGAACCAATGAGATTCGAGCATTTGAAAAAATATTATTACGCGTTTCGGAGGGTGAAAACGGCGTCAAATATTCTAACATTGACGAAGAATTATTTTTTAGAAATCTCGCGGCCGTATGGGATAGTTTTTCACGGCCAGAAATACAGTATAAGCGGTTTACATATTTAGTTTAGAAATACGGATAGTTTTTCACGGCCGGAAATATCCGAAGTTGAGACGGAATTCACCGAATTAATCACTGCAAGCTAACGTCTTCTGGTGGAGGAAGCTGCCGTGCCCGGAGAGAACCAGTCCTGCCAGCGACTGAAGTTAGAAGACTACACACATACTGTGAAAACGTATGTTAAGCCCAGTTAAAATTTCTTAAAATAGGCCTAAAGATAGCACATCGTATCGTTACTTCCTTAAGCTTCTTGTGACATTTATTGTATGCAGGTATTGGGGAGGACTGTCTGCTCTTCTCTTTTACCAAGTCTTACCAGGTACGGTACCTACTACACCTATCTACTACCAACTACCTACCTACCTACTACCAACTACCTAACCTACTGATGCCATGGTGATGGGTAAAATAGTGGCAAGAGGTATGCAGGTATTGGGGAGGACTGTCTGCTCTTCTATTTTACCAAGTCTTACCAGGTACGGTACCTACCACACCTACCTACTACCAACTACCGACCTACCTACTACCAACTACCTAACCTACTGATACCATAGTGATGGGTAAAATAGTGGCAAGAGGCTTTGGCTTCGCCGGCTCATTGCGGCTTTGCAGTCGGTACTAGTAGCCGGCGAAGCCGGTGTTGTCAATGAACGCGTACGTATTATGTTGAAAACCTGATTATGCCTTGGCTCGAGAATTCCGAACGCAGCGGAGGCCGCCATCTTGCGGATGCGGAAGTATGCATAACAAATTTAAAACGTTCATTCGGAGTTTCTTTCACCCGTCATTGTTTGATTCACAATCTTATGCACCTCCAATGTATTATTAAAATACTTTAAGACCAACATCGGCCCGCACGGGCCTGGTTATCTTCAACGAAACGCGTCACCAAACACCGGACCCAATGAGAGTCGAGCATTTGCAAAAATATTTCTAAAATGAAATCACTCAATGGTGGCCGCCATCGACCGGATGCGGAAGTTTGCATAAAACAATTGCGAAAGAGTTCAATAGGAGTTTGTTTCACCCGTCGTTCTTTGATTCACAATCTAATGAACCTCTAATTAGTAATTAAAATACGTTATGACCAACCTCGTTATCTTCAACGAAAATCGTCATCAAACACCAGAACCAATGAGGATTCGAGCATTTGAAAAAATATTTTTTTTAAGCTTATTACGTGTTTCGGAGGGTGAAAACGGCGTCAAATATTCTAACATTGACGAAGAATTATTTTTTAGAAATCTCGCGGCCGTATGGGATAGTTTTTCACGGCCAGAAATACGGTATAAGTGGTTCACATATTTAGTTTAGAAATACGGATAGTTTTTGACGGCCGGAAATATCCGAAGTTGAGACGGAATTCACCGAATTAATCACTGCAAGCTAATTTCTTCTGGTAGAGGAAGCCGCAGTGCCCGGAGAGAACCAGCCCTGACACCGACTGAAGTTAGAAGACTACACACATACTGTGAAAACGTATGTTAAGCCCAGTTAAAATTTCTTAAAATAGGCCTTAAGCTAGCACATCGTATAGTTACTTCCTTAAGCTTCTTGTGACATTTATTGTATGCAGGTATTACTATTGGGGAGGACTGTCTGCTCTTCTCTTTTACCAAGTCTTACCAGCTACGGTACCTACTACAGTCTACACCTACCTACTACCAACTACCTAACCTACTAATGCCATAGTGATGGGTAAAATAATGGCAAGAGGCTTTGGCTTCGCCGGCTCTTTGCGGCTTTGCAGTCGGTACTAGTAGCTGGCGAAGCCGGTGTTGTCAATGAACGCGTACGTATTATGTTGAAAACCTGATTATGCCTTGGCTCGAGAATTCCGAAGCGCAGTGGAGGCCGCCATCTTGCGGATGCGGAAGTATGCATAACAAATTTAAAACGTTCATTAGGAGTTTCTTTCACGCGTCATTGTTTGATTCACCATCTGATGCATCTCCAATGTATTATTAAAATACTTTAAGACCGACCTCGGCCCGCACAGGCCTGGTTATCTTCAACGAAACGCGTCACCAAACACCGGACCCAATGAGAGTCGAGCATTTGCAAAAATATTTCTAAAATGAAATCACTCAATGGTGGCCGCCATCGACCGGATGCGGAAGTTTGCATAAAACAATTGCGAAAGAGTTCAATAGGAGTTTGTTTCACCCGTCGTTCTGTGATTCACAATCTAATGAACCTCTAATTAGTAATTAAAATACGTTAAGACCAACCTCGTTATCTTCAACGAAAATCGTCATCAAACACCAGAACCAATGAGATTCGAGCATTTGAAAAAATATTTTTTTAAAGCTTATTACACGTTTCGAAGGGTGAAAACGGTGTCAAATATTCTAACATTGAAAAAGAATTATTTTTTAGAAATCTCGCTGCCGTATGGGATAGTTTTTCACGGCCAGAAATACGGTATAAGCGGTTTACATATTTAGTTTAGAAATACGGATAGTTTTTCACGGCCGGAAATATCCGAAGTTGAGACGGAATTCACCGAATTAATCACTGCAAGCGAACTTCTTCTGGTGGAGGAAGCCGCAGTGCCCGGAGAGAACCAGTCCTGACAGTGACTGAAGTTAGAAGACGACACACAAACTGTGAAAACGTATGTTAAGCCCAGTTAAAATTTCTTAAAATAGGCCCTAAGCTAGCACATCGTATAGTTACTTCCTTAAGCTTCTTGTGACATTTATTGTATGCAGGTATTGGGGAGGACTGTCTGCTCTTCTCTTTTACCAAGTCTTACCAGGTACGGTACCTACTACACCTACCTAATACCAACTACCTAACCTACTGATGCCATGGTGATGGGTAAAATAGTGGCAAGAGGCTTTGGCTTCGCCGGCTCATTGCGGCTTTGCAGTCGGTACTAGTAGCCGGCGAAGCCGGTGTTGTCAATGAACGCGTACGTATTATGTCGAAAACCTGATTATGCCTTGGCTTGAGAATTCCGAAGCGCAATGGAGGCCGCCATCTTGCGGATGCGGAAGTATGCATAACAAATTGAAAACGTTCAATAGGAGTTTCTTTCACCCGTCATTGTTTGATTCGCAATCCTATGCACCTCCAATTTATTATTAAAATACTTTAAGACCAACCTCGGCCCGCACGGGCCTGGTTATCTTCAACGAAACGTGTCACCAAACACCGGACCCAATGAGAGTCGAGCATTTGAAAAAATATTTCTAAAACCAAATCACGCAATGGAGGCCGCCATCGACCGGATGCGGAAGTTTGCATAAAACAATTGCGAAAAAGTTCAATAGGAGTTTGTTTCACCCATCTTTCTTTGATTCACAATCTAATGCACCTCTAATTTGTAATTAAAATACGTTAAGACCAACCTCGTTATCTTCAACGAAAATCGTCACCAAACACCAGAACCAATGAGATTCGAGCATTTGAAAAAATATTTTTTTAAAGCTTATTACGCGTTTCGGAGGGTGAAAACGGCGTCAAATATTCTAAAATTGACGAAGAATTATTTTTTAGAAATCTCGTGGCCGTCGGGGATCGTTTTCACGGCCAGAAATACGGTATAAGCGGTTTACATATTTAGGTTAGAAATACGGATAGTTTTTCACGGCCGGAAATATCCGAAGTTGAGACGGAATTCACCGAATTAATCAAGAAGTAAATTTTATCAATTTTAATCTCACCCAGAATGCAAATTGTGTCATTTTAGGTCTGAATTTTCGAAATTTTGTGAGCTGACCAATCAGCGATCAGCTTAGGTCAGCCAATCAGCGCCCTCGACACAGGACATCTTACCAGGGCGTCGTCTGCGATGCCGGGAACGAGGTTGGTGCAAAACAACCGAATCACGCGTAAGCATATGCTGCTCGAAATAGTTCTCATCAAATGCTCAAATTTCCTAAGCTAAATCGTCATTGCTTTGGGCACTGTTGTCTGTTACGGAGAAAGAAAAAGAACCGAAATGAAAGGAAAAATGGTACAACCTCCACCAGTGCTATCATCACTGAAACATGAGTCGACAACAGTCCGTGGTAACTTGAGAGAGGTTTTTACGTTGCACCAAGTAAAGCCATCGGATGTGACACCATTGTCTTCTTTTTGGGAATATGCTGCAGTAGATGTCCCTGGTGATGGGTCATCAAATAACACTGGACCACACGCCAGGGTGGCAGAGAGTGACAAGGCCCAAGGTTTACCTCGATTATTGTATCTTTGCAAAGGGGCCAAAGTTTATCTTACTTTCAATTTGTCTGTTGAGCACGGTCTCTACAACGGAGCTACGGGTCATATTGAGGACATCATTTACGAAAATGGTCGTTCACCAAAAGATGGATTACCAGACGTCGTCATCGTTAATATTCCGAAATATGCGGGTCCTCCTTTTTTGGAGGATCATCCAAAGCTCGTGCCGATCGTGTCAATTGAGCGTCGTATTGATTGCAACTGTTGCAAACGTACGCAAATACCTCTGAGACTTGGATGGGCAGCAACTTTTCATCGCTGTCAAGGAATTACTGTGGGTGTTGGCGAACCTAACAGATATATCGTTAATCATCCGGGGAGAGAAAAATTCGAAAGTCTCAATCCAGGAGCACTGTTCATCGCATTATCTCGTGCAAAATATGCTGGTGACGATGACACCATTCCGGACTTCGCTTGGAATCCTAACTACTTGTTGAACGACGACCGTATGTGCATGGTTGTTAATACTGCAACAACGTGGGCTAGAGCTGATGAACTGAGACGTATCAAGTCACTCGCTGACTGCACAGCGAAAAAGTACGAGCACTTGAACAACGTGTTTTTCGACTCGATTCTGCAAAACGCCATGTCACTCGGTCAAAGCCAAAACGAGGAACAATGTTTCGCCTCCATTCTTCATCGCCACACTGACCTATCAGATGTGGCATGAAGGACGACGTTTATGCTTAACCACGACATAAATGTACCCAAATCTTGGGTACCCAAGCTAATTCGTGAGAAAGTGTCATGTGACTCCTGCTCATTCACCAGGTTACAATCTACACTGTTTCAATTACCAGTTTAAGTCTACACTTTAACTGTACACTGCTAAATTTCTCTAAAGCGTGTAAAGACCTTTGAGTGCTCGCACCAGCATATATGTGTTGTTGAGGATGTTCAAGAGTACTTACAGGTCACTATCAGCGTCTATCACCTTCTTTTCGCGATAAAAAACAATGTTCTCACGAAACGTAATTGGTAAGTAAACCACTCTGGGCCATTTTCGAAATTTGTCTCTTCTTTAGTGGTAGACCTGAAAAGCCGAATTAGGCTTCAATCCCATGCTCCCATGCTCAGTAGGTTTGTCGGATTTAGGATGTTGTCCTGCACCTACCGGTATAAGCGGTTTACATAAAGAAAGAAAGCTCGGTTTGATTAACGACAGTCACACATTGCCGTTGAAACGGCGCTATCGTCTGATCTGTCGGCACTGATCTTACTGCAAGCTAACTTCTTCTGGTGGAGGAAGCCGCAGTGCCCAGAGAGAACCAGTCCTGCCAGCGACTGAAGTTAGAAGACTACACACATACTGTGAAAACGTATGTTAAGCCCAGTTAAAATTTCTTAAAATAGGCCTTAAGCTAGCACATCGTATAGTTACTTCCTTAAGCTTCTTGTGACATTTATTGTATGCAGGTATTGGGGAGGACTCTCTGCTCTTCTCTTTTACCAAGTCTTACCAGGTACGGTACCTACTACACCTACCTACTCCCAACTACCTAACCTACTGATGCCATCGTGATGGGTAAAATAGTGGCAAGAGGCTTTGGCTTCGCCGGCTCATTGCGGCTTTGCAGTCGGTACTAGCCAAGGCATAATCAGGTTTTCGACATAATACGTACGCGTTTATTGACAACACCGGCTTCGCCGGCTATTATGTCGGAAACCTGATTATGCCTTGGCTTGAGAATTCCGAAGCGCAATGGAGACCGCCATCTTGCGGATGCGGAAGTATGCATAACAAATTGAAAACGTTCAATAGGAGTTTCTTTCACCCGTCATTGTTTGATTCACAATCCTATGCACCTCTAATTTATTATTAAAATACTTTAAGACCAACCTCGGCCCGCACGGGCCTGGTTATCTTCAACGAAACGCATCACCAAACACCGGACCCAATGAGAGTCGAGCATTTGAAAAAATATTTCTAAAACCAAATCACGCAATGGAGGCCGCCATCGACCGGATGCGGAAGTTTGCATAAAACAATAATTGCGAAAAAGTTCAATAGGAGTTTGTTTCACCCGTCTTTGTTTGATTCACAATCTAATGCACCTCTAATTTGTAATTAAAATACGTTAAGACCAACCTCGTTATCTTCAACGAAAATCGTCACCAAACACCAGAATCAATGAGATTCGAGCATTTGAATGCATAAAACAATTGCGAAAAAGTTCAATAGGAGTTTGTTTCACCCGTCGTTCTTTGATTCACAATCTAATGAACCTCTAATTTGTAATTAAAATACGTTAAGACCAACCTCGTTATCTTCAACGAAAATCGTCACCAAACACCAGAACCAATGAGATTCGAGCATTTGAAAAAATATTTTTTTAAAGCTTATTACGCGTTTCGGAGGGTGAAAACGGCATCAAATATTCTAAAATTGACGAAGATTTATTTTTTAGAATTCTCGTGGCCATCGGGGATAGTTTTTCACGGCCAGAAATACGGTATAAGCGGTTTACATATTTAGTTTAGAAATATGGATCGTTTTTCACGGCCGGAAATATCCGAAGTTGAGACGGAATTCACAGAATTAATCACTGCAAGCTAACTTCTTCTGGTGGAGGAAGCCGCAGTACCCGGAGAGAACCAGTCCTGACAGCGACTGAAGTTAGAAGACTACATACATACTGTGAAAACGTATGTTAAGCCCAGTTAAAATTTCTTAAAATAGGCCCTAAGCTAGCACATCATATAGTTACTTCCTTAAGCTTCTTGTGACATTTATTGTATGTAGGTATTGGGGAGGACTGTCTACTCTTCTCTTTAACAAGTCTTACCAGGTACGGTACCTACTACACCTACCTACTACCAACTACCTAACCTACTGATGCCATAGTGAATGGTAAAATAGTGGCAAGAGGCTTTGGCTTCGCTGGCTCATTGCGGCTTTGCAGTCGGTACTAGTAGCCGGCGAAGCCAGTGTTGTCAATAAACGCATACGTATTATGTCGAAAACCAGATTATGCCTTGGCTTGAGAATTCCGAAGCGCAATGGACGCCGCCATCTTGCGGATGCGGAAGTATGCATAACAAATTGAAAAACGTTCAATTGGAGTTTCTTTCACCCGTCTTTGTTTGATTCACAAACTTATGCACCTCTAATTTATAATTAAAATACTTTAAGACCAACCTCGGGCCGCACGGGCCTGGTTATCTTCAACGAAAAGCGTCACCAAACACCGGAACCAATGAGATTAGAGCATTTGAAAAAATATTTCTAAAACCAAATCACGCAATGGAGGCCGCCATCGACCGGATGCGGAACTTTGCATAAAACAATTGCGAAAAAGTTCAATAGGAGTTTTGTTTCACCCGTCTTTCTTTGATTCACAATCTAATGCACCTCTAATTTGTAATTAAAATACGTTAAGACCAACCTCGTTATCTTCAACGAAAATCGTCACCAAACACCGGAACCAATGAGATTCGAGCATTTAGAAAATATTTTTTTAAAGCTTATTACGCGTTTCGGAGGGTGAAAATATTCTAAAATATTCTAAAATTCACGAAGAATGATTTTTTAGAAATCTCTCGGCCGTCGGGGATAGTTTTTCACGGCCGGAAATATCCGAAGTTGAGACGGAATTCACTGAATTAATCAAGAAGTAAATTCTATCAATTTTAATCTCATACAGAATGCAAATGGTACCTACTACACCTACTACACCTACTACACCGACGGTACCTACTACACCTACCTACTACCAACTACCTAACCTACTGATGCCATAGTGATGGGTAAAATAGTGGCAAGAGGCTTTGGCTTCGCCGGCTCACTGCGGCTTTGCAGTCGGGTACTAGTAGCCGGCGAAGCTGGTGTTGTCAATAAACGCGTACGTATTATGTCGAAAACCTGATTATGCTTTGGCTTGAGAATTCCGCAGCTCATTGGAGGCCGCCATCTTGCGGATGCGGAAGTATGGATAACAAATTGAAAAACGTTCAACAGGAGTTTCTTTCACCCGTCTTTGTTTGATTCACAATCTTATGCACCTCCAATTTATTATTAAAATCATTTAAGATCAACCTCAGCCCGCACGGGCCTGGTTATCTTCAACGAAAAGCGTCACCAAACACCGGAACCAATGAGATTCGAGCATTTGAAAAAATATTTCTAAAACCAAATCACGCAATGGAGGCCGCCATCGGCCGGATGTGGAAGTTTGCATAAAACAATTGCGAAAAAGTTCAATAGGAGTTTGTTTCACCCGTCTTTCTTTGATTCATAATCTAATGCACCTCTAATTTGTAATTAAAATACGTTAAGACCAACCTCGTTATCTTCAACGAAAATCGTCGCCAAACACTGGAACCAATGAGATTCGAGCATTTGAAAAATATTTTTTAAAAGCTTATTACACGTTTCGGACGCTGAAAACGGCGTCAAATATTCTAAAATTGACGAAGAATTATTTTTTAGAAATCTCGCGGCCGTAGGGGATAGTTTTTCACGGCCAGAAATACGGTATAAGCGGTTTACAGAAAGAAAGAAAGCTCGGTTTGATTAACGACAGTCACACATTGCCGTTGAAACGGCGCTATCGTCTGATCTGTCGGCACTGATCTTACTGCAAGCTAACTTCTTCTGGTGGAGGAAGCTGCCGTGCCAGGAGAGAACCAGCCTTGACAGCGACTGAAGTTAGAAGACTACACACATACTGTGAAAACGTATGTTAAGCCCAGTTAAAATTCTTAAAATAGGCCTTAAGCTAGCACATCGTATAGTTACTTCCTTAAGCTTCTTGTGACATTTATTGTATGTAGGTATTGGGGAGGACTGTCTGCTCTTCTCTTTTACGAAGTCTTACCAGGTATGGTACCTACACCGACCTACTATCAACCTACACCTACCTACTACCAACTACCTAACCGACTGATGCCACAGTGATGGGTAAAATAGTGGCAAGAGGCTTTGGCTTCGCCGGCTCATTGCGGCTTTGCAGTCGGGTACTGTCCTTCCACTTTTCTTCAACTCATTTGAAGATCCCCTGGTAATAGCCGGCGAAGCCGGTGTTGTGAATAAACGCGTACGTATTATGTTGAAAACCAGATTATGCTGGATCCCTTGGCTTGAGAATTTCGAAGCTTTGACGCACCAAATCGCTCAATGGAGTCCGCCATCTTGCGGATGCGGAAGCATGCATAAACAATTGCGAAAAAGTTCAATAGTAGTTTGTTTCACCCGTCTTTTTTTGATTCACAATCTTATGTTGAAAAGCCAGATTTTGCAGGATCCTTTGAGAATTTCGAAGCTTTGGCACAGCAAATCGCTCCATGGAAGCCGCCATCTGGCGGATGTGGAAGTATGCATAAAAAATTGCGCAAACGTTCAATAGGAGTTTGTTTAACCCGACTTTTTTTGATTCACAATCTTTTGTTGAAAAGCCAGATTTTGCTGGATCCTTTGAGAATTTCGAAGCTTTGACGCACCAAATCGGTCCATGGAGGCCGCCATCTTGCGGATGTGGAGGTATGCATAAAAAATTGCGAAAGGTTCAAGAGGAGTTTGTGTAACCCGACTTTTTTTGATTCACAATCTTTTGTTGAAAAGCCAGATTTTACTGGATCCTTTGAGAATTTCGAAGCTTTGATGCACCAAATCGCTCCATGGAGGCCGCCATCTTGCGGATGCGGAAGTATGCATAAAGAAAATTGCTAAAAAGTTCAATAGACAACCGCAGACCTACGCAACTTCCGGTCAGTGCAAACAATTTTTTTTTTTTTTTGTTTTTTGTTTTTTGTATACAAGATCGAGGCTCGTGAAAGAGCGAACATTAATCACACAGAAAGACAAACCGACACATAAAACATATAACATCGGGAGCGGTAGACAAGATGGGGAGAGAGGGGGAAGGACACAAACACAACATTTGAGAGCAGGGACCGAGAGACATGGAGACATCGAGAGATCTGAGAGAGGGCGAGGGCTTTGGGGGGGGGGGCATGGGAAGGGGGCGGTGGGAGAGGTATAAAACATATGGACACTGCCAGGACTTCCAGGAAAGAAGTTGGAATTTCAAACAAGGTGGATCTGGGGTGAATTAGCGGGGGTAGAAAAGATCAAGGTTTTGGATGGGGGAAGATAAGAGATGGTGGTGAACAGCTGTTTTAAAGACCTGGAGGGAGGAGTGGGATTGAAGGGAGTGAGGGAGTTTGTTCCAGAGGCGGGAGAAAAGAGGAATGAAAGAGTGAAGGTGAGCAGAGAGCCGAGATTTCGGCAGTTTAACCATCAGAGGGTTGCTGGCAGATCTTGTGCGACCTGTAGGAATATTTGGGGGACAGAGCACAGAGAGAGCTGGGGGTGCAAGGCCGGAGAGGAGTCGGTAGAAGACAGAAAGACCACCTACCTGCCTGCGGTGAGTGAGTGAAAGGCCCTCAGAGATAGCTTCATCGCGGGAGATTCCAATAATTCTGAAAGCTTTGGTTTCAACAGCGTGAAGCCGAGCTAGGTGTGAGGCAGGAGCACCGGCCCATAGGGGAGAACAGTATTCCATTGAGCTGCGGATGAAAGCCTTGTATGTGGTGAGGAGCTCAGGTGTGCCGAGGAAGGACTTCGCACGACGGAGGATGCCCAGTCGGCGACTGGCTTTGGAGGCCAGCTTGGAAATGTGGTTTTCCCAAGAAAGATCATGGCAGATAGTGAGACCCAAAATCTTGAGCGACAGAACTTCTTGGAGAGGATTGTTGAGAAAGTAGATGGGAGGGTTGTCCAGTCGATCTTTTCGGAGAGACATAGTAAGAGTGTGAGATTTGTCAGGATTGAAAGACATGTTCCACTTGTTTGACCAGTCTGTGATTTTGTCCAGGTCTTCAGAGAGTGAGGAGGCAGCAGACTGCCGATCTGAGGGAAGAGGAATGGAGCGGCAGAGAGTGGAGTCATCAGCAAAGAGATAGAGAGGATTTTCGAGAGAGTCAGAGAGATCATTGATGAAGACCAGAAAAAGCACGGGGCCCAGAACACTGCCTTGGGGAACTCCAGCCTGAACAGGAAGAGGAGATGAGAGAAACCCATTCAGGGCCACACGTTGACGACGACTAGAGAGGAAGTCCGCCAGCCATGCGTGGAGATTTCCATGGATACCAAAGGAGGAGAGTTTGGAGAGCAGAGCGGGGTGCCAGACCGTGTCGAAGGCACGTGATATGTCGAGGGAGACAGCTCTAATTTCCTGTTTGGCATTGAGGACCTCCATCCACTGTTGAGACAGCAGAAGCAGCATGTCCAGAGTAGAGTGACCTGGTCTGAAACCAAATTGATGATCAGAGATCAAGCCATTGGAGAAGAGGAAAGATTTCATATCCGAAGCAATGATGGATTCCATGACTTTGCTGATAATTGGGAGAAGGCTGATTGGTCTGTAGTTACTAGGATCTGTTTTTGCACCTTTTTTCTGCAAAGCGGTGATGTTGGCTGATTTCCAAGCAGATGGCAGTTGACCTTGAGCAAAAGAGAGGGTGAAGAGAACAGAGAGAGGGTGAGATAGAGCAGCAGAGCAGGATTTTAGGACCCGTGGGCTGATGCCGTCGGGTCCAGTTGCAGAATCAGAGTCGAGGGTTGACAGAAACTTTTCCACCTTGTCAGGAGGAAAGGACACGGAGTCCAGGAGCAGCAGGGTACGACTGGGTATGGTGGGTACAGAGAGGGATGGGTTTGGGACACAAGATTTAGAGGCAAACACAGAGTTGAGGCATTCAGCTTTTTCACGTGCGGAGTCAGCTGTGTAGCCGTTTGAGGTAAGGGAGGGGATGGAGGGGGAACAAACACCAGAAACGGATTTGACCAGACGCCACCAGGATTTGGAAGAGGGAGACAGATAAGAGAGTTCGGTCTTGAGAACGGAGAGATATTGTTTCCTGGCTCTCCTGAGGGTGGACACACACTTGTTTCGGGCTTTGTGAAAGGAAATGAGATTTCCTTCCGTTGGATTTGCTTTCCAGGAGACGAAGGCAAGTTGTTTCTGGGCAACAGCCTCACCACAAGATTCCGTGTACCATGGACGGGAGGAAGGGTATGACAACTGAAGACGAGATGGGATAAATCTGTGCATGAGAGAGAGCAATTTACTTTGGAAGAATTCCCAGGATGAGTTGATGTCAGAGGTGGTAGAGATGGGAGACCAGTCCAGATGATTTATGGCTGCTTGAAGACCGTGCCAGTTGGCCTGAGTGAAATGCCAGACTCGTCGACGCTGAGCAGGCTCCCTGAGGATGGTCAGAGAGATGTCCACTTTAACAAGGACATGATCAGATGATCCGATCGGAGCAGAAGAAGAGCAGCAGACATTTTCAGGGAAGTTAGTCATAACCAAGTCCAGAAGAGAAGATGTTCCGTTGACTGAGATCCGGGTCGGGAAATTGACAGATTGTGTCAGTCCCAGTGAGTCGCAGAAGTCCTTTGCTGAGGAGCCATGGCTGGTGAGAGAGGTACCCACACCCAGCCAACTGGCATGATGACAGTTGAAATCACCACATATGAGGAAGAGAGAGTTGGGATGAGTAGATAGAAGTTGGTCCATATCATCAGACAGCGAGATGTAGATGGAGTCATCACTGTTTGGTGGACGGTACAACACACATATGAACAAGAGGTGGGAGCGAAGGGGAAGCCGTAGCCAGAGGTATTCCTGGGGGTGAGGTGGAGAGAGTGCAGTGCAGGGCGAGTGAGGAAGAGAGTTTTTGATAAAGATAGCAACCCCGCCTCCAGGACGAGGCTCAGGTCTATCATACCGGAGGAGGGAGTAGCCC
Organism: Myxine glutinosa; assembly: GCF_964187855.1. NCBI lineage: Eukaryota > Metazoa > Chordata > Myxini > Myxiniformes > Myxinidae > Myxine > Myxine glutinosa. Next base: position 25,350,590 of record NC_136268.1, on the reverse strand, counting down.
GGGAGAGATACTATGGAATCAGAGACATCATAAAGGAGGAAAGTTTCTGTTAAGCAGATCACGTCTGGTTTGACAGAAGCAACCTGTATGGAGAGATCAGTTAAGTTTGAACGAAGGCCCCGGATGTTTGAGGTCCATACCGTTAATGAAGAGGAAGGGGGAGCATCAGATACAGAACAGGGGGGAGGAGGGGTAGGGTAAGATGTGGAAGAGGTGGAAGAGGTAGGGAGAGCAGTTGAAGGTGTGTCAGAGATTTCAGAATAGTTCGGAGAAAGGGAAGGATGGGGCGGACAAAAGGTTTGATGGTGATTGGGTGAGCCACAATGAGGTGTTATTTGAGGAGGGGGAAGAGCGAGGCAGAAGGTTGGGGGAGATGGAGGTGAGAGTTTGAAGGGGGAAGAAGCGGGGAGGACGCTTTGAGGAGGGGGAGTGAGAGGGGGGAAATTGAGAAGCAATGAGGGTGGGGAGATTTGAAGGGGAGGGGTGAGGGGGGAGTTTGGGAGGGAAGGGACAAGGGGAGGGATTTGAAAGGGATGGGATATGGGGGAGATTTGGAGGGGAGGGGTGAGGCAGGAGTCTAGGAGGGGAGGGGCGAGGGGGCGTCTTGGCGGGGAGGGGTGAGGGGGTAGTTTAGGAGGGAGGGGGCAAGGGGGGAGATTTGAAAGGGATGGGTGATGGGGAAGATTTGGAGGGGAGGGGTGATGGGGAAGATTTGGAGGGGAGGGGTTATGGGGAAGATTTGGAGGGGAGGGGTGAGATTGGATTTTTGAAAGTGTACGATTTATGGGAAACGAACATTTATTGCAAAATGAGTTTCTTGTGACCTTCGAGTTAAAAATACTGTTGTGGATATGAGGACTGCATATATTTTTTTTTTATTGTGTGCTGTATGATTATTATTATTGTTGTTGTGCTGTGCCTCCTGCCTCCGGAGCTGGGTAAGATCAAAAGGGCGTCCCATAGTCCACAAGCATACACGTCAGCCAATCATAGGATATTCATGTTCGATAGTTATATCTTATTCTGTGTTTTAAGATAAGGCTGTGTCTCCCATTAATTGAAATACTCCATTGCACCAGTGAAAGAGAATAGATCCCCTTCCATTCCCATCCCCAAAAATCCCCATTTCCTTCACATCCCCCCTTTCGTGATTGCCGACCCTCGATTGCCATATTACATCCCCTCTCGTCATTGCTGAGCCTCGATTCCCAATCACCTCCCCTCCAATAACCGCCAGTGACCACGAGGCTCGAGTCAGGGAAGAAAGGCGTGTCTCCACCTCGTCAGAGGAGGGGAGGGGCGCGCCCGCCCGTCGTCGTCCGGGGCGGAGCCCGAGGGTCGCGCGACCAACCAGGGCCGCGGTGAGTGACCCGGTAGGTGTGCCCTCGGAGTCGGCGGCTTGATTTCACCGGGGGTGATAAAAGCGACTGTAAGGGACTGCTTTAAGAGAGAGGCCTTGGAGATGAGCATGAGATGAGAAGAGAAGAGAAGAAGAAAGAGAGTTGCAAGGAGTTGGTCACAGTCGGTTGCCAGAGAGAGAAGTCGGTGGTGAGGAGTGAGAGAAGCAAGAAAGAGTTGAGGGTTGAGGGACCAGACGAGTGAGACAAGTCCTGGGAACGCAGCGGACGGAGGCCGCCGCAGCCGCGACACCCGACCGCCAAAGGGGGCCTGAACGGCGGTTCGGAGCAGGGCCGAAACGGAACGGCGGCTGCTGAACGCGCCGGTTGTGCTGCAAGACCCCCCCTTGGACCTTTCCTCTCCCGCCAGCCATCCACCTTCTGCCATCCCTGGCATTCCCCGTGTGAGTCGTCTTTGTTTGTTCTGTCCTGGGTAATAAGTTAAGTCTGTAGATAAGCTAAATTTGCACTGTGTCACATGCGTCTTGTACTTGTAAATAAACTGAATTGCTTTTTTGTTGCTTGTGTGTAAATCGTAGGAATAAATTTAGTAGTCTTTCCAACCTTTCTTGGCCTTCGTTTTCCTCTTTACATTGCGTCGTTTTTGTCTTTTCCCTCATTGAGCAGCTAGGGTGCGATACGGCCAAAGTCTGGGTGAATCGGGTGAGTGTTGTTAGGTCGCGGTTCTAAACCACCGCTCGGTCTATAACATCTAACCGCGATCTATAACAATTGGTGTCTGGGAGTGGAATTCGGGTCCCGAACCAAATTTTTAAAACATCTAGAAAAAAATTTTGGTCAAAATTTGGAGCGGCCGAAATTTGTTTTGTTTTACAAAACCTGAATTTTGAAATCGCGCCATGGCTGTCCAAGGCGACGGGATGCCGGTGGGAGAGATAGAGGGGTTGGAAGTAACCCAGGACTTCGGGGAAGAAAGGGAGGAGGAAAATGGCAATGTGGTTGCGGGAATTTCAGGTGCACAAAATGGTGCTCTAGCGCACGTGATTACAGCGGCGCCACATTTAGCCACGCCCATGGTCGCGGTAGTCGAACCGGAGATGCCAATGGATTTGAACCTTTTTTTTATACAAATGAAGGCCCTTATGGCCCAGAATAGTGAGCAATTGGGGGTAATGGGGAACCGGATGGATGCTCAGAGTGAGCAATTGGGGGTAATGGGGAACCGGGTGGATGCTCAGGGTGAGCGATTGGAGGGCCAAATGGGGGTAATGAGGGACGAAGCGAGGGGTACCGGTGAGGGATTAGAAAAGAAATTTGAGGGATTAGACAAGAAATTTGAGGGATTAGACAAGAAATTTGAGGGATTAGACAAGAAATTTGAGGGGTTAGACAATGGGATAGAAGGGGTGAAACATGGGTTAACGGGGGTGGAAAACAGAATGGCTGCCCAGGAGAATCAGTTAGAGGGGGTGAAAAATGGGTTAATGGGGTTAGAAAATAGGATGGAGGACAAATTGCGGGAAATAGGGGAACAATCCGCCCGGGAAATCGAACAGATGGGGAACCAGATGGAGGAAATACGACGAGGGGTGAGTGAGGAGGTCTCGGGGCTACGCGAGGAGGTAAAGCGAGGCGAAAAGCGTATAGAGAAAGAAGCGAGGAATAATACGGCTAAGTTACAAGGGGGAATAGAAGATCTGACGGAGGAGGTGGAGCAGCTGACAGAGGGACAAACTAAATTAGTGGAGCAGGTTCAAAGGAACACTGCAGTACTCGGAGGGTTAAAGGCGACACAAAAAGAAATTAAAAACGAATTAATAGCGACGCAGAGGCAATGTCAGATGGTACGGGAGGAACTGACAATGAGGGTGGAGGAGGTGACAGAGATAATGGAGACAAAGGACCGGCAGGTGAGGATGCACATAGAGACGGTCACGGTAGCCTTAGAGGACGAACTTGAGGGGACGCACCGAGAAATAAAAGAGGTTAAACAAAAACTAGAGGAAGTGGGAGAAGAGGTGAGTGAAATTAAGAAGGGACGGACAGAAACTAAGAGGGAGATAAAGGAGGAAGTCATGGAATATGTACAAGGTCTGTGTTCAAATCATGATGCGGTGCTCACTAACCAAATAAAAAGTTTGCAGGTGGCAAAGGAGGTGCGGGGACGAGGTGCCAAGGTGAGTGGCAATGTATATGATGTGAGGAAAGCTTCAGTCGGCTTGGGGATTGGATTGGATCCGGGTGTTCGTGAAAGGCCGTTGGTGAGGTGTGCGACAGGTCTGGTGTGCGAAAAAAGAGGTGTGCGAGAATGTCCGACCATGGGGTGTGTGAGGAAAAAGTGCACGCCGAGGAGTGAGTGTGCCGTCAGGAGTGAGCCGGTCGTAGCGCGTGTGCGAGGGAGCACAGGGAAGCGCGGTGTGGTGAGTGTTACGGAGGAAGTAACGAAAAAGTGTGCGCGGGAGGATGCGCGAGAAAGGTGTGTAACGGACGGGTGCATGGGGAAAGCGCATGCTGTCAAGAGTAAGGGAGAATGCATGCCTGTGGTGAGTGTTACGGAGGAAGTAACGAAGAAGTGTGCGCGGGAGGATGCGCGAGAAAGGTGTGTAACGGACGGGTGCATGGGGAAAGCGCATGCTGTTAAGAGTAAGGGTGAGTGCGCGACCGAGAGTGGAGGTGAGAGTAGTGAGAGTGACAAGGAGAGTGAGCTGGTTGTGACAGGTGGGCGAGGATGTACACCTGGGATGGAAGGATGCACACCTGGAATGGTAGAGCGTGTGTGGGAAGGCACATTTGAGTTGGTAGTGAGGCACGTGGTTGGGTGTGCGGGTGAGAGCACACCTGTGATCGTCACAAAGGAGGTGACCGAGAAAGGGGCGCGAAGCGGTGTATTGGTGAGGTGTGCGAGCAACGAATGTGTGCCAAAGTGTTCGGTGGTCAGGTGTGTGACCAAGTCGGTGAGCGGAATGAGAGTACCGAGGTGTGAAAGAAAAGGTACGAGGAGAATGGGAACGGCTGCATGTATGAGCAAGAAAGAGGTAGCGTATGCATGTAAGCCTGCAGGTGAAGCGTCGACGGTAACCGGGTTAAAGGTTAGGTCGACTTTTAGCCGGATCGGGCCCTCGGTGCGTGCCGGGCTTCGCGTGCCGCGAGAACCAGCGGAGATCCGAGCCACGGCGGGTTCGAAAGGACCGCCGTGCGCGATCCACGCTGGGCCTCGCGTGGAGCGGCCGCGTCCGGGCTCCACAAGGCGGAGCGGGCAGCTCGATAGGAAGGGTCGTCATGGCGACCACTTTCTATTGAGACGTGCCGGCAGGTCGAGATCGGGACATTGGATGACTCCACGCCGAGGTGGTGCATGGGATCTCGGCCCGGGTAAGCCTCCGTCCCTGCCCCGAATGCGGGACGTATCCAGCCGCTGGCACAAAAGAACCCGCGTTCATTGCTCGGCTGTACGAAGCCGGGCTGTAGATGTGAGTTGGCGCACCGAGAGGATGTAATAAGTAGACGGGTGATGGTGATAGTGATAGTGATTTAAAACGAAATTTAGAAAAGTGAATAGAATTGGCAGTAAATGGAAAATTTTTGAATTGTTGGATTTGGACGAGCGAAATTGGTAGTGAGAGACCCCCGATGTGGTGGGATGGCAAATCCACCATCCTTCCCATGTGGGGGCAAAGGAGCACTAGATTATGGGGTGTATGGCAGTGAAAACTAGCCCGGGTGGGTTAGGATATGGTGTGTAGGGATCTAGCGAAGATTGACATTAGGTAACGTTAAGTTTAGTTAGTGACTGATACCTGTAGTGGGGACGCAGGTAGATTAGTATGGATGATAATGACGTGGGAGCGCAATAGTTTAAAGGGACGACTGGGAAGCGCAAGTTTCAGAGGGGAGAAGTTAGCTGAGATGATGCCGTGTGTGTGAGGATTGAACAGGTGAGAATGGAACAGGTGTGATTGCACAGGTGTGCAACTGAACAGGTGAATGGAGCAGTGTATGAGTGAGTGATGGTGATGTGTGTTGCGTTGACCAACTGGTCCAGAAAGAGGAGGAGGGTGCAGGTGGCACCAGGTGAGATTGCACAGGTGTGCAACGACAGGTGAATGAAAGACAGGTGTATGGAATAAATGGTATGGAGTATTGGAATGGATGGTCGTGGAGTGAGTATGGTGGAAATTGTGGAGTGGAGTGGATGGTGCGAAGGTGTGAATGGGGGAAGAGTGGACCCCCATCACGGATACCCGGGGCGGGTAGTGTAAGAGTTAGGTAGAGGGTACAGGTAAATTGTGGTTGGATATTGGCATCTGTGGTGCGGTTGGAAGAATGATGTTTGGATGGGTGCATTAGTGTTGTGGAAATGGCTGGGCGTGTAGCCTGTTAGTGTGTGTAGTTGTTTGAGCACTCCACCACTGTGAGGATGTCGGCCAGGTGAGGCCGCAGGTGGGCTCTGGGAGCCGGTAGTAGTTGTTGTGGATGGGGCCCGAGGATCCGGAGGACGGACCCGGGTAGCCCAGTGCCAGAGGGCACCATGGGGTGACAGAGCCAGGAGAGGGGCTGCCCCCAGTTAGATAGGTTAGGGTGAGGAGCTAGGTAAGCTCGGGTGGCAACTACAGTGGTGGAGGTGTGCAGGTGGGTAGACCTGTTGGGAGAGCTACACGTCGCGGCCCAGAAATTGTGCGAGGGCACCGGGAGATGAATCGGGGGAGTGAGACCCCAAATTGAAGAGCACCACAGTTTGGCCAATGGGAATTGGTTTTTGGAACCCATAGTGTAAGAGGGCCAATGGTTTGGCCGGAGAAAGACCCCGGGTAGTGTAAAGTGTGTTAAAGTCATTTAGAGGATAGTTAGGATGAAGGATCTCCTCGCACCATCTGCATCCACTCGCCTGAGGTGACAGGTACTCCACACCATGCCATGTTTTGATTATTTTTTATGATGCAAATGTTTGGATTGTGCGACGCATCATGACGTGGGTGTGACATTGTGCGTAATTCCATCTCTCCCTCCTTATGAGGATTGATGATGAATTGGTGATGGCAAATTTTGAAGTAGAGGGATTGTGGAGACGAATTTGGTATAGGGGAAATATGGGGAAGACGTGACAGTAGTGACGAATTGGTAATGCGTAGATTTTGTACATATGGGGTAAGGGCAAGGGTAGGCTAGGTAACAGGGGGGTGACGTACGGTAGGGACGAGCTTTCTCACTTCGCCCTCCGTACGCATTTCGCCTTGCATTGCCTTTTTGATGTGTACCCTTGAGACCTTACCCCTCGCTCATCTGTCTTGTCCCCCCTTTTTTGTCTCCCACATGAGGACCTGAGCGCCGTTGGGCGCCGAGGGGAGCGTGCGTGGGTCGGCCATTGTGAGCCCGAAATTCCCAGAACCAGCTGTCTGCATCGATGCACCACATTATGGACCACATGTCAGTGGCCGAGCACCACTTATGGACCCCATGGGTTGGGGCATGGCCCCTCTGCTGGAACCGGCCATGAGGGCCCGAAATCTTGCTGGCGGACCTTGGCCACAGGGTACCAATGCCCCACAGGTGAACCATACACATAGTCGGCCTGGTGGGCCATAAATAAATAAAAAGGACACATTGGGTGCAAGTTTTATTGAAAATAGGCCGCCAGTAAGCAAAGCAAAGAAAATGACAACATCTGGAAGAGAAATATTAATAACCAGCAGAGGGAGCCGAAGAGCAAGAGACACCTGCAGGGTTGGGTTTGTTGGTTTTATTTTATTCATTGAACAATGGGGACTGCACCGATTGGTGCTTGGGTGTGTATTGGTGCGTTTTTGGGTGCTTTAATGGTGCATTGATGCAGAGCAGACTGTCCTCCCCCCAGAAAGAACAATTACAGGTCCTGGGTTAGTTTTGTAAATAAAAATAGCGTCAGTGTAAATAATGCTCCCCACCGTCAGTGTATAGTTTGAAGACCATTCCGCAATTCGGTTAACTGTGGGCGTAAGTCTGTTAGGCAGGGTGCAATGGAGCAGCGGGACACATTTATTTATGTTTAAACTGTCGCACTCAGGGTCAGGTTAAAAATAGAGGGAACTACACCTACGTGTCACGCTAAAGCTAAAAGTTGTAGGCCCGGGACGTGCCTAAGAGGAGGAGAGTGCAGTGTTGTGGATATGAGGACTGCATATATTTTTTTTTTATTGTGTGCTGTATGATTATTATTATTGTTGTTGTGCTGTGCCTCCTGCCTCCGGAGCTGGGTAAGATCAAAAGGGCGTCCCATAGTCCACAAGCATACACGTCAGCCAATCATAGGATATTCATGTTCGATAGTTATATCTTATTCTGTGTTTTAAGATAAGGCTGTGTCTCCCATTAATTGAAATACTCCATTGCACCAGTGAAAGAGAATAGATCCCCTTCCATTCCCATCCCCAAAAATCCCCATTTCCTTCACATCCCCCCTTTCGTGATTGCCGACCCTCGATTGCCATATTACATCCCCTCTCGTCATTGCTGAGCCTCGATTCCCAATCACCTCCCCTCCAATAACCGCCAGTGACCACGAGGCTCGAGTCAGGGAAGAAAGGCGTGTCTCCACCTCGTCAGAGGAGGGGAGGGGCGCGCCCGCCCGTCGTCGTCCGGGGCGGAGCCCGAGGGTCGCGCGACCAACCAGGGCCGCGGTGAGTGACCCGGTAGGTGTGCCCTCGGAGTCGGCGGCTTGATTTCACCGGGGGTGATAAAAGCGACTGTAAGGGACTGCTTTAAGAGAGAGGCCTTGGAGATGAGCATGAGATGAGAAGAGAAGAGAAGAAGAAAGAGAGTTGCAAGGAGTTGGTCACAGTCGGTTGCCAGAGAGAGAAGTCGGTGGTGAGGAGTGAGAGAAGCAAGAAAGAGTTGAGGGTTGAGGGACCAGACGAGTGAGACAAGTCCTGGGAACGCAGCGGACGGAGGCCGCCGCAGCCGCGACACCCGACCGCCAAAGGGGGCCTGAACGGCGGTTCGGAGCAGGGCCGAAACGGAACGGCGGCTGCTGAACGCGCCGGTTGTGCTGCAAGACCCCCCCTTGGACCTTTCCTCTCCCGCCAGCCATCCACCTTCTGCCATCCCTGGCATTCCCCGTGTGAGTCGTCTTTGTTTGTTCTGTCCTGGGTAATAAGTTAAGTCTGTAGATAAGCTAAATTTGCACTGTGTCACATGCGTCTTGTACTTGTAAATAAACTGAATTGCTTTTTTGTTGCTTGTGTGTAAATCGTAGGAATAAATTTAGTAGTCTTTCCAACCTTTCTTGGCCTTCGTTTTCCTCTTTACATTGCGTCGTTTTTGTCTTTTCCCTCATTGAGCAGCTAGGGTGCGATACGGCCAAAGTCTGGGTGAATCGGGTGAGTGTTGTTAGGTCGCGGTTCTAAACCACCGCTCGGTCTATAACATCTAACCGCGATCTATAACAATACGTTTAAGGACACTGGATGGAGGATGGAGTGCAGGAGAGTTTAGGGAATGTAGAAAAAAGGCACTATAGGAGATGGATTTTTTTTTGGGATGAATTGATTTGGTGAGCAAGTCGAAAGCAGCCTTTTAAAGAAGAAGAAGAAAAAGGTGTTATAAAATATGACGGAATACATAACTTGAGGGGAAAGTGTAAACATTGAAGGTTAATGAGTGAAAACTATCTGGGGAAATGGGGGAGAAACACGTGGTCGAAGAACGAGCGAACGAATAAGAATGAATAAACGAATGAGAACAGAGAAGGAAATATTGTTTTTTTTTTTTTTGTTTTTTTTTTTTGAGTTGACATTTACACAAGGAAGTAGGCTATGGGTGAAAAGACTGGGAATACAGAGAACGAAAGTTATTGGATCACAAACGACGGACCGCTGAGAGAAAAACAAAGCCTCAAGGTTGTACAGTGCACACTGTACAAGGCCTCAAGACACGACACGAATTAACACGATTTTCAATACAGGTATGAAAGATTTGCACCGAAAAATCTTCGTCGGGACACAATATACATACAACACCATAAATAAATACAGTTTTAACGAAAATACAAATGGGAACAATCACTTAACTTCGATTTCAAATCGTTCGCGACGCGGCAAAGGCCTTGCTCGCGACACGGCAAACAGACGATCAATTTATGAAAGATAAACACCGAGAAACAACCAAAGTTGCACACAATAACTTCACACACCGAAAGATAAATACAGTTTCGACAAAATACAATTGTGAACAGACTTAACTTCGAAAAACGTGGAGACCGTGTGGAGCTTCGAAAATCCCTCCCACCGTCTCCGAGATCTCACGAGATCCCTCGAGATCGAGATCCGTCTCCGAGATCTCGCGAGACCCTTCGCGACAATAGTCGCGACTCTGGGGCATTTTCGAAATTTTTCTCTTCTTTAGTGGTAGACCTTTGGTCATTTGGTCACAGCACCACTTGGTTGTCTGCGACATAAGGTTGAAAGGTGCGAAGAGAGCTCGGCGGGTGAAGTACCAACCGAGAATGAAGGTGTGGAGGTTGAAAGAGGTGACAGTGAGGGAGGCATTAAAAGAGAGGCTGAATATGGTAGAGGATGATGTGGTTGAGCTTGAAAGTGGTTGGATGTCAATGAAAGATAGTCTGTTGGGAGCCGTTGGTGAGACATGTGGATGGACAAAAGGACCACCGAGGCACTCGGAAACATGGTGGTGGGATGATGAAGTTGGAAAGAAGATGGACGAGAAGAGGAAGAAGTTCAAGGAGTGGCAGAAGGTGAAGGGTACGGGGGCAGAAAAGGAAGAGCATGAAAGTTTATAAGGCAGCCAAGAAGGCTGCAAAGAAAGAGGTAGCAAAGGCGCAGGAGGCATGTAGGAAAATGTTCGGAGAACGCTTGGATTTGGAAGAGGGTCAGAGAGCGGTATTCAGGATTGCAAAGCAGATAGCGAAAGAGAGGTGTGATGTGATGGGGGTGAGTTGCTTGAAGGATGAAGTGGGACAAATCGTTGTGGACCCAGATGGAATTAAAGGAAGATGGAAGAGATATATGGAAATACTGTTGAATGCAGAGAATGAATGGGATGGCAACATAGAGAGTAACCCAGTTTTAGGACCGGCATAGAAGATAACCGAGAAGGAAGTTGAGGAAGCGATTAAAGCAATGAAGAGTAGAAAAGCAGGAGGGCCGACGGGTGTTGTGGGAGATATGTTGAAGGCAGCGGGAAATTGGGGTGTGAAGAGAATGACAGAGATCTGCAATCTGGTTGTGAAAGAAGGCAGTGGATTGGGAACTGAGTACCCTCGTCCCTCTATACAAGGGGAAAGGTGACCCTCTGGACTGTGGCTCGTATCGAGCGATAAAGTTATTGGAGCATGGAATGAAGGTATTGGAAAGGGTGTTGGAAAGGAGGATAAGGAAGAAAGTGAAGATTGACGAAATGCAGTTTGGATTTATGCCAGGAAGAGGAACGACAGACGCGCTTTTTATTGTGAGGCAGTTGCAGGAGAAGTACATGGAGAAGAGGAAGAAGTTGTTTCTTGAGTTTGTTGATCTGGAGAAAGCATTCGATAGGGTTCCACGTGAAGTAGTGACATGGGCATTGAGGAAGTTAGGAGTGGAGGAATGGTTGATCATAGTGATGGCAATGTACAAAAGAGCGCGCACAGCTGTAAGGACAAAGGACGGGAACAGTGGTGAGTTTGAGGTTAAGGTGGGAGTGCATCAGCGGTCGGTACTAAGTCCACTACTATTTGTAGCTGTGATGGAGGTGCTGGCTCGGAACGTAAAGGAGGGTTTACTGTGGGAGTTGTTGTATGCAGATGATCTGGTGTTGATTGCAGAAAGTATGGATGGACTGAAGGAGAAGATGAACAAGTGGAAGGAATGTATGGAGACGAAAGGTCTGAAGGTGAATATCGGAAAAACAAAGGTGATGGCAAGTGGTAAAGCATGTGGTGAGGTGGAAAGAACTGGGAAGTGGCCATGTGCTTTGTGCAGGAAGGGTGTCGGAGTGAACTCAATTCAATGTACAATGTGCGCTGAGTGGGTTCATCAAAAATGTAGTGGTTTGAGAGGGTCATTAACCAGTGTGGCAGCTACATTCAAGTGTAAGGTGTGCAAAGAGGGAGCTGCAGATGGAGGAAATGTTGAGTTGGATCTTGGAGACGGCTTGAAGCTGGAAGGTGTGAAAACATTTTGTTACCTAGGAGACATGCTGAATGGAGAAGGTGGATCAGACTCGGCAACGGTTGCTAGAGTGAGATGTGCATGGAAGAAGTTTCGGGAACTGAGTGGCGTGCTGACGAGGAGGCGAGTGTCGTTGAAGCTGAAGGGAAAGGTGTATGCTGCATGTGTGAGAAGTGTTATGATTTATGGGAGCGAGACATGGGTAATGAACGTAGAGCAGCAACGAAGGCTGGAAAGGGTGGAAATGCGAATGGTTCGGTGGATGTGTGGAGTATCGTTGAGAGAGAGGAAGACAAATGATGAATTGCGAAAGATGATGGGAATAGAGCCTGTGATGGATGCTGTGAAGAGAAACAGTTTGAGATGGTTTGGTCATGTGTTGAGGAAGGATTAAAGTGACTGGTTGAGAAGAGTGATGGAAATGAATGTGGAAGGAAGTAGAGGACGGGGAAGACCGAGAAAGACTTGGCTGAAGATGGTCGAAGAAGAAATGCGGGCAAGGGGGTTAACAAGGGGAGATGCAGAAAATAGGGCACAATGGAGAAGATTGTCATGGGGACCGCAGGGCTAACCCCCGCTCTTGCAGGGAAAATGGCCTTTAAAATGCCTGTTGTTTAGTGGTAGACCTAAAAAGCCGAATTAGGCTTCAATCCCATGCTCCCATGCTCAGTAGGTTTGTCTGATTTATGATGTTGTCCTGCACCTACGGGTATCAATCCCATGCTCCCATGCTCAGTAGGTTTGTCTGATTTATGATGTTGTTAAGCCCAGTTAAAATTTCTTAAAATAGGCCCTAAGCTAGCACATCGTACAGTTACTTCCTTAAGCTTATTGTGACATTTATTGTATGTTGGTATTGGGGAGGACTGTCTGCTGTTCTCTTTTACCACGTCTTACCAGGTAGGGCAAAGGGGGGCATTAAGTTCCAGGGGGCATTAGGCTCCACTACATTGTAAATGCATTATATTTACCTTCAAGATTTACAATGTAGTGGAGCCTAATGCCCCCTGGAGCTTAATGTCCCCCTTTGCCCGACAAGACCTACTACACCTACCTAACCTACTTATGCCATAGTGATGGGTAAATTAGTGGTAAGAGGCTTTGGCTTCGCCGGCTCATTGCGGCTTTGCAGTCGGGTACGAGCAGCCGGCGAAGCTGGTGTTGTGAATAAACGCGTACGTATTATGTTGAATTGGCTGGATCCTTTGAGAATTTCGAAGCTTTGGCGCACCAAATCGCTCCATGGAGGCCGCCATCTTGCGGATGCGGAAGTATGCATAAAAAAATTGCTAAAAAGTTCAATAGGCGACCGCAGAACTACGTAACTTCCGGTTAGTGCACCCTTCGCGACAATAGTCGCGACTCTGGGGCATTTTCGAAATTTTTCTCTTCTTTAGTGGTAGACCTAAAAAGCCGAATAAGGCTTCAATCCCATGCTCCCATGCTCAGTAGGTTTGTCTGATTTATGATGTTGTTAAGCCCAGTGAAAATTTCTTAAAATAGGCCCTAAGCTAGCACATCGTACAGTTACTTCCTTAAGCTTCTTGTGACATTTATTGTATGCAGGTATTGGGGAGGACTGTCTGCTCTTCTCTTTTACCACGTCTTACCAGGTACGGTACCTACTACACCTACCTACTACCAACTACCTAACCTACTGATGCCATAGTGATGGGTAAAATAGTGGCAAGAGGCTTTGGCTTCGCCGGCTCGTTGCGGCTTTGCAGTAGGGTCATATTATGGAAGAATCAGTTCAGCTTTGTAACAGTAGCCGAAAGCCCGGTAATGATGGAGACACACCCGTTCAGGGAGCAGCCATTATGGAACTACTTTATTGTACATACGTCACAGGACCGCGTCATCAGTCCCTCATTAGCATATGCATGAGCTGTACTTCCATAACATCTCCCCCAACAAATAAGCCTGAAAGGCTTGAAACCCCCAATTACTCATAAGCAGAACAAAGCACAACAAAATGTTTAATAAACGGTTATTTCTAAAGGATCAAACTAGACCACATATCAGAACAACAAAAACCGAACCAACTTCAAAGAAAACTGAGCAACACCATCAGGGAAGAGTATCCGACTTTCGTGTTTGGTATAAATAATCCAGGCCATTATTCTGCGCCCAGAACCTCTTTCTCGCTTTAATTAAAGATCAAGAAGGGGAATCAGGGAGAAGCTGAGGGGAATCAGGGAGAAGCTGAGGGGAATCAGGGAGAAGCTGAGGGGAATCGGGGAGAAGCTGAGGGGAATCGGGGAGAAGCTGAGGGGAATCGGGGAGAAGCTGAGGGGAATCAGGGAGAAGCTGAGGGGAATCAGGGAGAAGCTGAGGGGAATCGGGGAGAAGCTGAGGGGAATCAGGGAGAAGCTGAGGGGAATCAGGGAGAAGCTGAGGGGAATCAGGGAGAAGCTGAGGGGAATCAGGGAGAAGCTGAGGGGAATCAGGGAGAAGCTGAGGGGAATCAGGGAGAAGCTGAGGGGAATCATGGAGAAGCTGAGGGGAATCAGGGAGAAGCTGAGGGGAATCGGGGAGAAGCTGAGGGGAATCGGGGAGAAGCTGAGGGGAATCATGGAGAAGCTGAGGGGAATCAGGGAGAAGCTGAGGGGAATCAGGGAGAAGCTGAGGGGAATCGGGGAGAATCTGAGGGGAATCGGGGAGAGGCTGAGGGGAATCGGGGAGAAGCTGAGGGGAATCAGGGAGAAGGTGAGGGGAATCAGGGAGAAGCTGAGGGGAATCAGGGAGAATCTGAGGGGAATCAGAGAGAAGCTGAGGGGAATTCCTCCGATTGTCGTAGTGAGCGTCTCTTTCCTTGGCCTTGTCGTCGTTGCTCTTCACGATGTCAGGGTCGATCTTGTCTGTGTTTTGTGGAAGTTTCTGGGACAATGTCGGCATAGTTGTCTTCAACTTCCGACCCAGCATCACCTGTGCAGGGCTATAACCTGCAGGCTCAATTGGAGTATTACGGTAAGACATGAGCCCGAGATATGGATCAGGTTGGCGCAGGATCATTTCCGCAATGTGTACACCTTTTTCAGCACATGCGTTGGCCTGTGGACACCTTGCGCTTGCGGTCACATGTTCAAAGGCATATTTTTTCAGCAAATTTTACAAACTCCTTGGACGTGAATCGTCTTCCCTTGTCTGAGATGAGAGAATCAGGAATTCCCCAACGAGCAAAGGTAGACTTCATCTTCTGAATGAGCATTTCACCTGTGAGAGACGGTGAGTGTATGAGCTCGTTGAATCTGGAGGAGTAATCCACCACGACCAGGTGGTGTTTCTTGTCAAACTCAAGGATGATCACATTTGCTGACATAGTCCTTGATGTCCAGACTCGTGCCGGGCCACCAAATACAATCATTGGCTCGGCGTCGACACTTCGTCACCTTTGACGTCAAACTTCGTCAGCTCTGACGTCAAACTTCGTCAGCTCTGACGTCACTACCTTGGATGCTGGAAAACCTGCCTCAACTCCATGGACGTTTTGCGTCCACTTCTGACAACTCACGGTCTGAGGCAGGTGCTGGGAGTGGACTACGGGACAATGCTTCGGCAACAACCATGGACTTACCTGGCACGTGTTCTGCTACCACATTAAACCGCATGAGACGCATGAGGAGGCCTTGGCATCTCAAAGGCACGTGATTCAGGTGTTTGTTGTTGATTAATGGCACGAAAGGCTTGTGGTCAGTGACCAACCTCATGGTCTGTGGCCCCCACAGGTATTGATAAAACATTTTGCAGGCCCAAACCGAAGCAAGGCGTTCTTTTTAGATCTGTGCACACCTGGTTTCTGCAGGAATTAGTGTGCGTGATGCAAAACAGACGGGTCTCAACTCTCCATTAGACTGCTTTTGTACACAGACAGGTCTCAATTCTCCATTAGACTGCTTTTGTACACAGACAGGTCTCAACTCTCCATTAGACTGCTTTTGTACACAGACAGGTCTCAATTCTCCATTAGACTGCTTTTGTACACAGACAGGTCTCAACTCCGCATTAGACTGCTTTTGTACACAGACAGGTCTCAACTCCGCATTAGACTGCTTTTGTACACAGACAGGTCTCAACTCCACATTAGACTGCTTTTGTACACAGACAGGTCTCAACTCCACATTCGACTGCTTTTGTACACAGACAGGTCTCAACTCCCCATTAGACTGCTTTTGTACACAGACAGGTCTCAACTCCACATTAGACTGCTTTTGTACACAGACAGGTCTCACCTCCGCATTAGACTGCTTTTGTACACAGACAGGTCTCAACTCCGAGTGTTTATACAAATGTGTTATACTTGTGACTCGCGCACCTCCCATATATCTAACATGTACGCAACTGCAAGGATGTAATGACAATTTCGCTTTAGAACAGACAACATGTTGTTCAAGGTAATTTGTCCAGCAATTTATGTATTTACGATTTTAGTCTAAGTCCAATAGCTGATGATTTATTTGCATATATGTCTTATTTGCATAATATTGCTCGATATTATGCTGTGCGAGTCGTATTTGCGCAAAAGTCAAACACTGTATATGTCTTGCCTCCGGTCCTAATTCTATTGCATATGGTTCAATGAACCACGAAAATAACTCCCCCAAAAATTGCTCAGCTGCCTAACTAGAAGAGGCCCATTGATTTGGAAGTCAAAAGGTCAACAACTTTGTCAAATTTCTAAAATCTTCAATTTTCATCTGATTAACTTGATATTTGAAGAGGATTTTCCATATCAGGTCACTGAATTCAACCACCAATTCTTCTGGAGGTCAACATAAGCCAAAAGGTCAACATCGGCCAAAGATCAACAACTTATAATAATAATAATAATCATGCATTTATTTTATTTCGCGCTTTTCAGGAAGCCCAAAGACGCTTTGACAGAGTGCAAAACATAATGGATAGCAAAACAAAACATAAAGTGCAAAACATAATGCACTTAAGGCAGAATTTAAAAAATCGTCATTTGTGTTCATCCGATTGACATGAAAGTTTAGCAGCATTTGCATATTGAGTGACTGAATTGCAAAACAAGCTATTTTAAGGTCAAAGGTCAACTCAAGGTCAAACTTCTAAAATCATCAATTGTCATACGATTGACCTGAAAATTAAACAGCAATTCCATCGTGCATCACTGAATTGGGAAAGCAACTATTTTGATGTCAAAAGGTCATAGGTCAACTTAAGGTCAACCTTCCTTTGATTAAGATCGTCATTTAAAATCTAAATGAAGTGGACAATTTCATGTGTCCATGGCAACTGTTGGGGGGGGGGGGGGGGAGTGGACTTTGCAAGTATCGTGCGACGAGGGGGAGGGGAGGGGGGGAGGAGTGGATATTGCATGGACGTCTTTCTTTTTACTTGAATTTTTTTTTAATTTTCCAAGTACCTTTTACTGGTTGGTCTTGTACGTTATTCTGTCCGTCTCTTTCTCTGTTTGCATATCACTGCCTTCCAGGTCACAATTTTCAGTCAATCTTCAAGAAACTTTACCAGCTTGCTGGGATGAATGATCCCGGTGTGTACCCCAATTTAGAATAGGTACACCGTATCCCTGCGCATCAGAAGAGGCGACGAAGGGTTGGCATCAGGAAGGGCATCTTCATAAAAACATTGCCCCAAACAGGGAACCATGATTGTCATGGGGCCCGCAAAGCTAACCCCCTCTGTAGCGGGGAAAAATGGCCTTAAAACGATCATTCATTCATAAATCATTCTTCAAGAAACATCACCAAATGGTAGAGATGGTCATAAAGAAAAAGCCAAATGATTTTAAGGTCAAAGGTCATCTTGAGGTCAAATTTCTAAAATTGTAATTTTTCATCCGATTGACTTGAAAGTTGAGCAACATTTGCATGTTGACACTAAATTGGGAAAGCAACTATTTTGAGGTCAAAGGCCAACTTAAAGTCAAACTTCGAAAGTCATCAAGTTTCATCTGAATAATATACAATTTTCAAATTTTAATCTTGCTAAAATGGACAATTTCATGTATCCATGGCATTTTTCTGGGGGGGGGGGGGGGGGGTGGATTTTGCAAGTATCATGCTCTGCACGGTCTTTCTTGTTCATTTTATTTATTTCATGGTCGAAGGCTGATAATGGAGCTCCTTTTCTACATGGCCAAAGGCTAATTTTCTCGTTTACAAACATATCACGAGCAACTTCCTGATCAATTAGCAGCTCCGTTATCCAACACCTAATGTTCGGTCTGCGTCACCGCTAATGGCTCTGGAAGTGCGAGTGAGGTTTTTGCTGTGTTCGACTTGGCAATCCTACCAATCCTGATCTTGGACAATTGCATCGAATTTGTAGGAATTTTAGAACTCTCCCTGTATATTTCTATTTCTTCACATTGCAAATGTTGACTGTTTTTAATATGGAGATAGAGGCTCATGGAGTAGCTGGATGTCAAAACAGGTGGTGTATAGAAGGAAGTTATCATTACTGCATATGTTGATGATTATCTGGTACTTGTGTTGCCAATAACTATTACCAGTGGAAGCTCCGTGGTAAAAAATATCACGATCGAAGAAAAGTGAAGCCTTTTGTTCTTATGTTGGTTGAAAGATCTCAAAGAAAACAAAAAATCATTTCTTAGCAGGATTTGGACATTGCAGCCTGCGATGTAAATTGTGATGCATGAAAAAGCTATCAAAGTTACAGGTTAGTGAGCATTAACCTGCATGATGTTGATGATAAACTCAATGAAGCAAATGAGGGCAAAAATGATCCCTCCAATTGATATTACAAACAGAACGAGGCAGGTGATGTTCAGGCCCAGGGCGATCTTCGAATACTTCTTGGCAAGCACGTAATCCTTCAGATACTTGTGGTCCCGACTCTAGGGGTGGGATGGGTGGAAAGGTGAGTTTAAATATGAAAAACAACAAAAGGAGATTCGAAGACAACAAAATAAATAATAATTTCAACCTTAGATCTGATAGAGTTGGAGTTAACAATGGCTCTTCGGATGGTTAGGGTGAGGTTAACAATGGCTGGATGATTACCTCTGTCACTGAAGGTGCACGGAAGGTATATTTTATTTTCACCCCTGGTTGTCTGTGTTGTCTTTGACTAGAGTGATTATGGCTCTGGGGGCATCATCACTCTGCGCGAAGCGAAAAGCAGGGTTTAGGCATTCTGTTACGTGTGTTTGTGTGGCATGTCTGCTGTCTTAAAATTCATTTTCTCAGCAACCGTTGGTCTGATTGACACGAAACGTTACCAGTGGAGCACCTCCGTGGATGGAATTTTTTAATTTATAATTATTACGTCATTGGTCATGTGGTACGGACGCCATCTTGGAAAAACTTCACACCTCTATCTCCCTAACCGCTCAATGGAAAAAGTTTAAACAAGGCTCATTGTCAAGCACTCCCCATGGGGAATAAGATATGTTGATGATGTCATTGGTGCCCCTCATTATGACGTCATAATTCGACAAGTACAACACTTGATCTGATCAGTATGAAAAAAGAAAATTTCCTCTCCAACTGTTAGGCCGATGGACACGAAATTTGTACCATAGGAGCGACTCTCCCTTTATAATTTTTTAATGATAATTATTACGTCAGAGGTCACGTGGTATGGGCGCCATCTTTGAGAAATCGAAAAACGATGCCCCTATATATCTCCAAAACCGCTCCATGGAAAAAATTGAAACATGGCTCATTGTCAACTACTCCCCATGGGGAACAAGATACGTTAATGATGATGTCATCCATGCCTTCGTTATGATGTCATAACTCCACATGTATAACTCTTTATCCGATAAGTATGAATTTTGTTTCCTCTGCAACTGTTAGTCTACAAAACAACAACAGGCATTTTAAGGCCATTTTCCCTGCGAGAGCGGGGGTTAGCCTTGCGGTCCCCATGACAATCTTCTCCATTTTGCCCTATTTTCTGCATCTCCCCTTGTTAACCCCCTTGCCCGCATTTCTTCTTCGACCATCTTTAGCCAAGTCTTTCTCGGTCTTCCCCGCCCTCTACTTCCTTCTTCATTCATTTCCATCACTCTTCTCAACCAGTCACTTTTATCCTTCCCAAACACATGACCAAACCATCTCAAACTATTTCTCCTCACAGCATCAATCACAGGCTCTATTCCCATCATCTTTCGCAATTCATCATTTGTCTTCCTCTCTCTCAACGATACTCCACACATCCACCGAACCATTCGCATTTCCACCCTTTCCAGCCTTCGTTGCTGCTCTACGTTCATTACCCATGTCTCGCAAAGAGAACCATGTTAGTCTGATGGACACCAAATTTTCTCCTTCGGAGAAATCTTGCTAAAGAAAAATATATATTTTTTCAAATGCTCGAATCTCATTGGTTCTGGTGTTTGATGACGATTTTCGTTGAAGATAACGAGGTTGGTCTAAACGTATTTTAATTACTAATTAGAGGTTTCATTATATTGTGAATCAAAGAACGACAGGTGAAACAAACTCCTATTGAACTTTTTCGCAATTGTTTTATGCAAACTTCCGCATCCGGTCGATGGCGCCCACCATTGAGCGCTTTCATTTTAGAAATATTTTTGCAAATGCTCGACTCTCATTGGGTCCGGTGTTTGGTGACGCGTTTTGTTGAAGATAACCAGGCCCGTGCGGGCCGATGTTGGTCTTAAATTATTTTATTAACACATCGGAGGTGCATAAGATTGTGAATCAAACGACGACGGGTGAAAGAAACTCCTAATGAACGTTTTAAATTTGTTATGCATACTTCCGCCTCCGCAAGATGGCTGCGCCCACTGCGCTTCGGATTCTCGAGCCAAGGCATAATCAGGTTTTCAACATAATACGTACTCGTTTATTGACAGCACCGGCTTCGCCGGCTATAAGCTGTACTTCCATAACATCTCCCCCAACAAATAAGCCTGAAAGGCTTTAAACCCCCAATTAGTCAAAAGCAGAACAAAGCACAACAAAATGTTTAATAAACGGTTATTTTTAAAGTATCAAACTAGACCACCTATCAGAACAACAAAAACCGAACCAACTTTAAAGCAAACTGAGCGACACCATCAGGGAAGAGTATCCGACTTGCGTGTTTGGTATAAATAATCCAGGCCATTATTCTGCGCCCAGAACCTCTTTCTCGCTTTAATTAAAGATCAAGAAGGGGAATCAGGGAGAAGCTGAGGGGAATCAGGGAGAAGCTGAGGGGAATCAGGGAGAAGCTGAGGGGAATCGGGGAGAAGCTGAGGGGAATCAGGGAGAAGCTGAGGGGAATCAGGGAGAAGCTGAGGGGAATCAGGGAGAAGCTGAGGGGAATCAGGGAGAAGCTGAGGGGAATCAGGGAGAAGCTGAGGGGAATCGGGGAGAAGCTGAGGGGAATCAGAGATAAGCTAAGGGGAATCAGGGAGAAGCTGAGGGGAATCAGAGAGAAGCTGAGGTGAATCAGAGAGAAGCTGAGGTGAATCAGAGAGAAGCTGAGGGGAATCAGGGAGAAGGTAAGGGGAATCAGAGATAAGCTAAGGGGAATCAGGGAGAAACTAAGGGGAATCAGGGAGAAGCTGAGGGGAATCCCCGCTGTCCCGCCACCCCCCAGCCCTGCACGCATCGCCAGAGGGCGGGGACTGCCTTGAGGACTGCGCACGCTGGCATACGGACGTCTTTGGAAGGACTTGTTGGGAGAGCGCATTGTATACGAGCTCGATTACAAAAGGCGCTTTATTGAAGGACACGAGCCTCCTCCCCCCCCCCCCACCCCCCATATGTAAGGTCCACTAGCGGGTGAACGATAAGCGTGAAGCTGCCTGCCGGGTTTTCACCCACGGAACCGGAGCCTCACCTGGAGCCTGGACCTCACCACCGGACCCTCTACCTGGACCTTCCACCCTACCAGCTACAATCCCGTGTGAGTGTGTATGTTTGTCTGGGGTCGTAAGTTAAGACTGTGTAGTTAAGCCTACCCTGTGTCCTGCTTCTTCTTCTTCTTCCTGTACATTCTTTCCTTCCCACTTCTTTTATGTTCTTAATAAATTTACCTTGTTCTTTCTTGGTTTTTCCCTAATCTGATCGCCTCCGTCCTTTCTTTCCATTGAGTACCTGTGGCACGATTAGGAACCGCTCAGAATCGGGTTAGTCATTGTTAATGGCCTGAGTCGCGGCTCGCTTTGCTCGGCGTGTCCACTAACGCCGCGGCTCGGGCGGGGCTCATTACCTCGCTTCCCGGAAGGCGCTGGTAATTAGGTAATAGGAACAATTTGGCCTACCACCCTATTCAGCGCTGACCGGAAGTGACGTCATAGCTCCAGGACTCGGGACGGCCAGCTTAAAGGACAAGGGGATTAATCCCCCCTTGATAAGGGGAGCGCCGACCCCCGAGATCCGTAACAATTGGTGTCAGGAGTGGGATTTGAAGCCCGAACCAGATTTTTTATCATCTGAACAAATTTGGTCAAAATTTCGAGCGGCCGAAATTTTTATAAGATCTAAATTTTGAATCCTGCCATGGATAGCCAAGGCGATCGGATGCCGGTGGGGGAAATAGAAGAGGAGTTAGAGGCAACCCAGGACCCCCGGGAAGAAGTGGAACAATTGGGAGAGATGGAGGAGGAAAATAATGAAGGTGCGGTTTCCTCCCGCTTGACCATCATGGCGACGAAGGCCACGCCCGCTGCGCAAATGGGGGTGGGCGACATGCAAGCCTTCATGGCGCAAATGATGGCATGGATGGTCAAGCGGGAGGAAAAGATGGATGCAATGGGAAACCAAATTGGCGGATTAAAAAATGATTTGGCAAGCCAAATTGGGGGATTGAGGAAAGAGATGGGAGAAATGAGGGCCGATAGTGAGGGAATGGAAAATAGAATGGGGGAGAAATTGGGAACCCAAATTGAAGGGTTTGGGAACAGAATGGGTGATAGTATGGAAAGAATGGGGGAGACCATTGATCGCATGTTGAGCGAGGAGGTCGCATTTGTACGCGACGAGGTAGCGCGATTTGAGGAGCACGAGGGAAGCGAGCCTGAGCAAAGCGAAGTCACGTGGACCGGGTAGAAATACCCGGGGTATGGGAAAGCCGGCGACCGCAGAATTAGAAGAGAAAATTTTATTAGCGCCAGCGGTCGTCGAGGAAAAATAAATTGAAGAATTAATTATAGTGGAAATTGGGTTTGAAGAGACGGCGGACTTAGAACAGCACTCGTGGAAGGAGCAAATGGAAATTGTGCAAAGTCCATGTTTACATCATGATTCCGTACTTGCTAATCCTCATAAAGATTTGCAGGTGCGTGTGGAGGAAAGGATCCCGAAGGTAAGCCGGGCTGTATATGGTGCTAAAAGATTTGGCGCAAATGTGTTTGGCGCGAAAGGATTTTTCGCGCGCTTGGGATCCAGACGGCACCCGGGCGTTCGTGGAAGGTCCTTTGTGCGCTGCGTGAGTAGAAATGGCGCGCGTGTGTGAATGGCGCCCGAGCGCGAGTGTGTTACCGAGTGCGAGAGTGAATGCACATCGGAGTGTGAAAGTGGGTTGGAAGAGTGTGACACAGAGAGTGAGATGGATGAGGAGCGTGTGCGAGGATGCTCACCTGAGGTGATTGTGGCGAGTGTGCGAGGATGCACACCGGAGCACGTGATTGGGTGTGCGACGTGGGATTGCACACCCATGGGTAGGTGTGCGCTGAGTGGGTGTGCAAGAGAGTGCACACCCATGAGTGTTACGGAGTACGTAACGGAAGGAAGGTGTGTTATGGAGTGTGCGAGCAGCGAGTGGTGTGCACCTGAGTGTGGAGCGAAAGGGAATGCACGAGCGAGTGCAATGACGGGGTGTATGGAGTGTATGAGAGGCGTTGGAGCGCCGCATTGTGTAAGTAGGAAACGGAACGCATGGTGTGAGCATGCGAGGGGAGCTTCGACGTTGACCGGGGCAGCGGTTAGGCCGACGTATAGCCGACGCGAGCTCTCGGGGCGTAGTGCGCTTTGTGTGCTGCGGGGGCCGGCGGGGATCGGTGCCGCGTCGCTCCTGCATGGAGCGCCGTGCACGATTCGGGCCGGGCTCCGCCCTGTACGGTCGGTGCCGCGTTTTGTCAGGCGAGGCGACCGGCCCGGTTCGAGGAGAGGTAGGAGGGTTCGGAGCGGCCCCCCCTTGTGGTGGCGGCGCTCCGCCGGGGAAGGCTGGGTAATCGCGCTTGGGAGCGCAAGGCCCTGCGTCGGGATGGTGCTTGGAGCCTTGGCCCGACAAAACCTCCTCCCCAGAGTCGTAAATGCCGGACTGACCCAACCTACAGGAGACTGACCATCCGCACGGATAGCCGGCTTTTCGAAGCCGAGCTGTAGAAATGTATTCCCACACCGAGAGGCTCAGGTTTAATGGACATTTGTTAGTAGTAGTGATGGCAATAGTGATGTAGAGGGATGGTTGCTCTACCATCCCTCACATTACTTTGGGGCAAAGGAGCTATAGGTTTATGGGGTGGCGGTGAAAACTAGCCCGCGAGGGTTAGGATAAATGGATAGGATCTAGAAATGACCATAGGTGACTGAGATTTAAGTACCGTAGTGACTTTTGGACAGGTAGTGGGGACGTAGAGTAGAGTAGGTGGATTATAATGACGTGGGATGTGCGTAGTATAAGGGATGGCAGGGAGCACCAGTATTAGAAGGGAGTAGATAGCTTAAATGATGCTGTGTGTGTGAGCATGAGGTTTCGCATGAAATGAGGCATTGCGTATGGAAGTTCTTTGTAGTGAGCGTGATGAAATAAGGAATTGAATGAGAATCTTTGTGGTGAGGGTGATGAAGTGAGGCAATGCTCGAGAAGGATGTGTGTCATTGTGTGTTGAGTGCATTGACTTGCAAGGTGTGCAAGTGATGTACAGGTGTGTGGAATGAATGGTGTGGAGTGAGTATTGTGGAATGAGTGGAGTGGAGTGTATGGTGCAAAGGAGTGGATGGGGGAAGGGTGGACCCCTTCACGAATACCCGGGCAGGGTAGTTTAAAGTTAGGTAGATTGAGTAGGTAAATTGTGGTTGGATATTGACATCTGTGGTGCTGTTTGTGGAAAAGAAGTGTTTGATTGGGTGCATGAGTGTATGGAATGGCTGGGCGTGTGGCCTGTTAGTGAGTGTGGTTGGTTGAGCACTCCGCCACTGGTAGTCTGTCGGCCAGGTGAGGCCGCAGGTAGGCTCTGGGAGCCAGGTAGTAGAGTTCAATGGGGCCTGTGGATCCCGAGAGAGGACCCGGGTAGCCTGATGCCAGAGGGGGCATTAGTGGGGTAAGGGAGCCAGAGGGCCTTCCCCAGGTTAGGGTGAGGAGCTAGGTAAGCTCGGGTGGCAACTGCAGTGGCGGAGGTGTGCAGGTGAGCGGACCTGCTGGTGAGCCACACGACCCAGCCCTGAAATTGTGCGAGGGCACAGGGAGAAAAATCGGGGGAGTGAGACCCCAAATTGGAGAGCACCACAGACTGGTCAATGGGAATTTGGTTTTTAGAACCGCATAGTTTAATGATGGCCAATGGATTTGCAGGGCAAGACCCCGGGTAGTGTAAAGAGTTAATGTCATTTAGAAGATAGATAGGAGAAAATCTCTTCGCACCATCCGCATCCACTCACCGAGGTGACAGACTCCACACCATGTTTTGCAAATGTTTGGAGAATGTAAGACGCATCATGACGGAGTGAGACATTGTTGATATTCCATCTCTTCCTCCTTCGGAGGGATTGAGGACGAATTTGGTTTAGAGGGGATGGGAAAGACAAGACGTAGAGATGAATTAGTAATTTGTAAATTGTGTAAATACGGGGTAGGGGCAAGGGTAGAGTAGGTGACATGGGGGGGGGGACGGGGGGACGTATGCTATGGACGAGCTTTCTCAGCTCGCTCTCCTGCGCCCTTCATGTCTGCATTACCTTGTGTTGATGTGTACCCTTGCGCCCTGCCCACTGATCTGCTTGTCTTTCCTTCCCCACTCATGGACCCTTGTTCGTTTGTGCCTGAGGGAAGTGTGCAGGTGACCGCAGTTGTGCGCGCACACCTTTGCTGCTTCCTGCCTGCACTGATGCACCATATGGACCACACGTTCTGTGGTCTAGCACCACATATGGACCACACGTTCTGTGGCAGAGCACCACTTGTGGACCACACGTTCTGTGGCCTGGCGTCTCCGCTGGGACCGACCATGGTTGCCAGCGGTGTCTGGCTTGCGGACCACTGTGTTTTAAGTGGCACCCATGCCCAGCAGTGGACCACCTGAGTTGGCCCTGCTGGCCATATAAACAATAAAAAGCGGACGCGGTGTGTACCCTTTTATTATTGAAATAACATCAAGCAAGAAGATCAAGACAACCAGAAACAGCAGCCCAGCAGAGCAGAGAAGCAGAAGACATCATTGCTTATTTTTAAAATGTTTGTTTTGTGCATTTTGGTGATGGTGCTTTTATGGTGCTTTTTGATGCTTTTGGTGCATTTCTCTATTGGTGCATATTGGTACATATGGTATGGTGTATCGGTGCAGTGCATGGCAATGGCATTTTTCCTCTTTTCAAAAGATCTTTTCTCTTTTCACAAAAGACAGGTCCTGGGTTGTAGTTGTAAATAATCAAAATAGTAGTGTTTTTGTAAATAATGCTCCCCACCGGCTAAATGTTTAGTTTGAGAACCATTCCGTAATTCGGTTAATTGTGGGCGGTTAATTCGGTTAATTCGGTAATTGTGAGTCAGTAAGGTAGGATGCAACGCAGCAGGCGGGACATATTTAGTTTTAAAACTGTCGCACTCAGGGTGAGGTTAAAGGTAGAAGGTAACCACACCTAAGTGTCACATTAAGTTAAAAGGTAGCCCTTGTGTTTCGGCTCGGGATGAGACTGGAAAAAGGGAGGGTGCAGTGTTGCGGTTTTAGAACCCACACTTTTGTAAATAATAATCACTTGTAAATATGACGGTAAAGGTTAAAGGTAGCACCCCTAGTTAGTCCACAAGCAACACGTAGGCCACCATGATAGGAACTCAGTTATTTCCTTATTATGTGTTTTAGATATGGCCGTGTTTCCAATAGTTGAATCTGCGTTGCATCAATCAAATAAGGAGTAGGCCCTTTTGTTCATTTTGCGACCTCTCTCCAAATTCTGTTACGCGCCTTGGTTAGCGTTCGTGCAGGCGCCGCCATTGACCATGCGGTCGGCTCGAAGAAGAAGGGGGCGGAACGCTAAGGAGAAGGTGTGGCCACGTCAACTAGTCATCAAAGGCGTGGCCAGTAAGCCCCCACCAGCCACCCAGGGCTGATGAAATATCACTGGCGGGCGTAGCTTGATGAAGCGCGTAGTGATATTGAAGCGCGATATATAAGCGCGAGCGCAAAGCCCATTGACGGACTTCCTTCGGGGACTTCTTGCGCGAAGGACTTGAGGACTGCACACGCTGGCAAACGGACTTCTTTGGAAGGACTTGTTGGGAGAGCGCATTGTATACGAGCTTGATTACAAAAGGCGCTTTATTGAAGGACCCGAGCCTCCCCTCCCCCCGCCCCCCCCCCCCACCCCCCCCCGCCATATGTTAGGTCCGCTCGCGGGTGAACGTTACGCGCTAAGCTGCCTGTCGGGTTTTCGCCCACGGAATCGGAGCCTCACCTGGAGCCTGGACCTCACCACCGGACCCTCTACCTGGACCTTCCACCCTACCAGCTACAATCCCGTGTGAGTGTGTATGTTTGTCTGGGGTCGTAAGTTAAGACTGTGTAGTTAAGCCTGCCCTGTGTCCTGCTTCTTCTTCTTCTTCCTGTACATTCTTTCCTTTCCTCTTCTTTTTGGTTCTTAATAAATTTACCTTGTTCTTTCTTGGTTTTTCCCTAATCCGATCGCCTCCGTCCTTTCTTTCCATTGAGTACCTGTGGCACGATTAGGAACCGCTCAGAATCGGGTTTGTCATTGTTAACGGCCTGAGTCGCAGCTCGCTTCGCTCGGCGTGTCCACTAATGCCGCGGCTCGGGCGGGGCTCAGTCATCAAAGGGGCTCATCGCTTCCCGGAAGGCGCTGGTAATTAGGTAATAGGAACAATTTGGCCTACCACCCTATTCAGCGCTGACCGGAAGTGACGTCATAGCTCCAAGACTCGGGACGGCCAGCTTAAAGGACAAGGGGATTAATCCCCCCTTGATAAGGGGAGCGCCGACCCCCAAGATCCGTATAACTATATATATATATATATTTTATATTCGCCGGTTTTATATTCGCCGGGGGTATTTTCGCCGGTATGGCGAATGCACGCTCTCGTCGCGATGACTTTGAAGGATTAACCAGGAAGCACGCGTTTGTGTGCGTGCCTCCGGATGGAGTCCCTGTCGAGGACATCATCCTCGCTGTAGGGAGCATTGTTGGGGATGAAAATATACGTGCAGCTCCGCGTATTAACCAGAAAGTGGTGGTGTTCGTTTCGGACGAGGAACTCGTCCATGACGTGGTAAGTGTAGTGAAATTATACCAAAGTTGAACCCAGGAGAGATACTCGCTTCAGCCACTGAAGGGCGTCTATAAAACCTGGGACGGCCGTGACGCTGAGCCACTCCTGTGACATTTACTTTACATGTAGTCTTGAATGGTACGTATATGCTAGACTCGCACATACATACTAGACTTGCTTGCTTTGACTATTATTATCGGTCCTCTCTGTATGATACCAAGATCCTGATATCTATTGCATGATTGTATTTTTACAGGATGATGCCAAAGATCTAATTGAAATTAAACCTACCTATGGGACAAGTTGTGGACCTGATTGATTTTTCACAACATTTAATCTCAATTAAGATCTACGGAAATGGCGGGACACAAGATGATCAATGTACCGACACTCGGCTCCGACCCACAAGCTGAGGATTCGGGCTCGGTGTTCACTCATTGGCTCAAAACGCTGGAGAACCAGTTCGGCGCCCAGGATGCCGTTCCCACCGCTGAAACTAAGCTGTCTGTGCTACAGACCAAAGTCGACCACCACGTTTACAGGAGCATCGCTCGATGTACGACGTACGATGCCGCCGTTGCAGAACTAAAGCGCCTTTACATTAAGAAACGGAGCGTGGTGTACAACAGGCATCTGCTCGCCACGCGACATCAACAGCCAACCGAGTCGATCGACCGCTTCGCTCAGGAGCTGCGGCATCTCCTCGCGGA
The DNA here is from genome assembly GCF_964187855.1 of Myxine glutinosa. NCBI lineage: Eukaryota > Metazoa > Chordata > Myxini > Myxiniformes > Myxinidae > Myxine > Myxine glutinosa. The sequence continues at coordinate 25,321,973 of NC_136268.1, read as the reverse complement.
CAGTACTCAAGAGGTACGGACACACGAGCAAGTCCAAGACGATCTTGTCCGAGACGCTTTCGTCTCTGGAATCAGCTCTACAGATCTGAGACTCAGACTCTTGGAGACAGCTGACCTGACATTCGCGGAGGCCCTACGGTTGGCCAACGTTTACACTGAGGCCCGGAAACAATCCACCGCTTATGACCATGCACGGGTCATTGCGGGGACTTCTCAACTCGCGCGCCGGAGAGGGCTACCGCCGAGGATACGGGTGCGGGCTCGACTGCGGCCGAGCCCCTGGCCGCTCCCGAGGTGGACTCGGATTCCGGCCTGGCTGCTGCTACAGCAGCCAGGCCCAGGCCTGACCGGAACGCGACGTGTTACTTCTGTGGCAACCGACAGCATCCCAGGTCAGCGTGTCCGGCTCGGGAAGCCATATGCCATTTGTGTTCTACAAAAGGACACTTTGCTAAAGTCTGCAAGAAGGCCGCGCGGGGCACACGAGCACGCGCGACCTTGAATGGGCTTATCGCCGAGCCAGCGGACCGAGCACAGAGCGGGGCGCCTCACCCGGCCTTGATGAGCTGTCCTCCTCCTCCCGGGCCCCTGGCTGCACGCACGTCCTTGGTGAAATACATCGGGCCGCCACAACAAATGGCGCGAACGCGACCGGCCGCGGAGCGACCGACCTTGACTGGCGTTCGAACGCCTTCCTCAAACAAACAAAAAGTTCCGGCTTTGAAAGCTCCTCCTGTTGTGCATGCGCATGCGCCATCTGACGGCAGTGAAAGTACAATTGACTGCGAACTTTCGCACGTGACATGAGCGCCATCTGACGGCGGCTCGTACGAACTACACGCTCTTGAGCGAGCACCTGGAGGTACAATTGACTGCGATCTTTCGCACGTGACACGAGCGCCATCTGACGGCGGCTCGAACAAACTACACGCTCTTGGATCGGCACGACCAACTATGCGTTTGGCACGGGGGCCCTCCGGAGGCTCCTCAAACGACCGGAAAACTGCAGCCGGTGTGGGATCCACGCGTGAGGCGCGATCTTCTCGCTCGGACGGCGCAATACCTGCCGGATCTTCTGGCCTTGATCAGGCCATTATCCCGCTCTTGGTCGAAGGCATTTTTGCACGGGCCCTAGTCGACACAGGATCTATGGATAGTTTCATCGATCAGCGGCTGGTGCGTCAACATGGTTGGCCGGTCATCACCAAACGACGGATCTTCATGGCCTCCCAGGGACTTCGGCTCAGTATGAAGGGGGAATGTCGATTGAAACTTGTGATAAAGGGACGCATGTTTTCCGATGTACATCTCATGGTCTTGCCTGCCTTATGTGCTGACATCCTGTTAGGACACGATTTCCTTAAGCGACATGGACGTTTGGAAATTGAATTCGGTGGGACGGACACGCTTGCTGTGTGTGCACTTGCGAAAATGGAAATTGAGCCTCTTTCGCTGTTCCCCAACCTGACCACTGACTGCGCTCCTGTAGCGGTAAAATCGAGGCGCTACTCACGAGCGGACGCGCAATTCATTGCGGAAGAAACGGCCCAACTCTTAAAGGACGGTGTTATCGAACCTAGCCGGTCGCCGTGGCGGGCCCAGGTCTTAGTGGTGCGAAGTGAGGCCCATCGCCGGCGCATGGAAATCGACTACTCACAGACGGTTAATCGCTTTACACAGCTGGACGCCTACCCCTTACCGGGGATGGACGCACTAGTACGACTGGTGGCCCAGTACTCCGTCTACAGCACTCTCGATCTGCGTAGTGCGTATCATCAGATCCCCATCTCTAGGGCTGATCGCATCTACACCGCCTTTGAATCGGGTCAAAGGTTATACCAGTTCACCCGATTACCTTTTGGGGTAACGAACAGGGTCGCCTGTTTTCAGAGGGCTATGGACGACCTCGTTACTAAGGAGAACTTGACAGATGTCTTTGTCTATCTGGACAATCTTACGGTTTGTGGGTATGACCAGGAGCATCACGATGCTAATCTGAAGCGCTTCCTCGAGGTCGCGCATAGGTATCGCCTAACCATGAATGAGGCTAAGTGTCGTTACTCTCAACGCACGATAGATCTTCTGGGGTACAACGTGACCCATGGCTCTGTCTCTCCGGATAAGGAGTGTCTGCGACCTTTGCTCGATATGGCCCCGCCCGGCGATCGAGCTTCGCTGAAGCGTGCTCTCGGGCTGTTCGCCAACTATTCGAAGTGGGTGCAAAATTTCTCCACGAGGCTCCGCCCCCTCGTGGCCTGCGACACGTTCCCCATGAGCCCGACCGCCTTGGCGGCCTTCGGGGGCCTTAAGGCCGACATCACTGGCGCCGCTGTGGCGACGATCGACGAGAGCGAATCTTTCGTCTTAGAAAGTGATGCCTTGGATCATGCGATAGCGGCGACTCTCTCCCAAGGGGGGCGCCCTGTGGCTTTCTTTTCGCGGACTCTCACCTCCACTGAGCGGAGGCAGTCGTCTGTCGAAAAGGAAGCGTACGCGATCGTCAAGTCGATTCGGCGATGGCGACCGTACTTACTCGGGCGATGCTTCCAAATCATCATGGACCAACAAAGCATTGCGTTCATGTATGACACCTTACATGCTCAACGTATTAAGAATGAGAAAATCACTCGCTGGCGTATCGAACTCGCCGACTTCTGCTACACCATCAAATACCGCCCGGGGAAGGATAACCTGGTCGCCGACGCCTTATCGAGGCCGGCTACGTGCGCGGGGATCGTAACTTTGGAGGGGCTGCGCACTTTGCACGACACTATGTGTCATCCAGGGGTGACGCGTTTCGCTCATTTTGTGCGTCGTGGTAATCTGCCGTACTCGATTGAAGACATCCGCCGGATCTGCCGTGACTGCGCTATATGTGCGGAACTCGAACCGCGTTTTTACAACCCTCCCATGGGGACGCTGGTTAGGGCTACTAGACCGTGGGAGAGATTGGCAATGTATTTCAAAGGACCGCTGCCGGTGTCGAGCAACTCTCGTTATCTGCTCACCATCATTGATGAGTACTCGCGATTCCCTTTTGCTTACACGTGCGGGGATATATGACGGCTGCCACGGTCATACGGTGCCTGCAGAATTTGTTTTCTATGTTTGGGTATCCGGCCTACGTGCATACCGATCGGGGTGCGGTGTTCCTGTCGCAGGAGGTGAGAGGTTATTTGCTCCAAAATAATGTTGCTTCGAGTTACACCACACCGTACAGACCCCAGGCGAATGGGCAGATCGAACGCTTCAATGGGATTATATGGAGGGCCATCACGCTAAGCCTCCGGACCCTCGGCCGGGGTCTCGATAAATGGGCTTGGTCGCTACCTGCGGCTCTGAACTCGATCCGGGCTCTCCTATGTACAGCCACCAACCAGACTCCTCACGAAAGACTGTTCCACCACCCTAGAAGCTCGGGTAGTATCCGATCTTTACCCAGCTGGCTCGCTGAGCCGGGGCCGGCTTATCTCAAACGAGCGGTGCGCACGACCAAGTATGACCCCTTTGTGGATAAGGTGCAGGTACTCCAGGCTAATCCCGAGCATGCTCGTGTGCTGACGGCAGATGGACGCGAGTCCACTGTCTCCGTACGCCATCTCGCCTCTTGTGGGGTCATCGACCCTTATAGGGATATCGACGAACCGATCTACGAGTCTATGGACTCTACCGAAGCTTCCTCTATGGAACCTTTGCCGTCACCTCTGTCGTCACCTACACCCCTGCCTGAAGGCTCTGAGGTGCCCCCTCCGACACCTGCCTCCAGCGGCTACTCCGACGCAGGGGACTCCGGGCTTGGGGACGCCGTACCCGGTAGTTTCCGGACGTGGGCTGGCAGGGTAGTTCGCCACCCCGACCGCTACGGGTGGACCGACTGACATGGAATGACGTACCCTAATCAATTAATGCTGACGCACGCTTGCGATCTGCCTAGCGGCAGTATACTTCTAACGGCGGGGAGAATGTAGTGAAATTATACCAAAGTTGAACCCAGGAGAGATACTCGCTTCAGCCACTGAAGGGCGTCTATAAAACCTGGGACGTCCGCGACGCTGAGCCACTCCTGTGACATTTACTTTACATGTAGTCTTGAATGGTACGTATATGCTAGACTTGCACATATATACTAGACTCGCTTGCTTTGACTATTATTATCGGTCCTCTCTGTATGATACCAAGATCCTGATATCTATTGCATGATTGTATTTTTACAGGATGAGGCCAAAGATCTAATTGAGATTAAACCTACCTATGGGACAAGTTGTGGACCTGATTGATTTTTCACAACAGTAAGTGCGGGAATAACCACGGAAAGCGGTCACTTTATGATGGCGTCGCCGCTATTAACTCCCGTGACGAGAGTGGTTATTTCCAACGTACCACCATTTATCCCAAATGACAAGTTAATGACCGTGTTATCACGGTACGGTAAAATGGTATCGAGGATTTCAACAATCCCTCTTGGGTGTCGGAATGAACGTGTTAAGCACGTAATGAGCTTCCGCAGACAGGTGTATATGGTCCTTCCAGACCGTGGGGACGACACAGGCCTCAACATCACTTTCAAAATTAATTTTGAAGAGGCAAATTTCAAGCTATACGCATCGTCCACCACCTTAACATGTTTCCAGTGTGGAGCGTATGGACATTTAAAACGTTCTTGTCCCAAAGCCTCGTGTGTCAGGTGTGGCAAGACGGGTTACACCGTCATAGGTTGTAAGGAGGAGGTTACTCCGCCAATTAATATTCCCAGTGTGAGGGAGGTTAACGCTGCTCCACTAATTAATACTCCCAGTGGTGGGGGGAGGGGGGAGGTTAACGTTGCTCCACTAATTCATACTCCCAGTGGGGGGGGGGGGGGTTAACGTTGCTCCACTAATTAATACTCCCAGTGGGGGGGGGGGGGGGGGAGGTTAACGTTGCTCCACTAATTGATATTCCCAGTGGGGGGGGAGGTTAACGTTGCTCCACCAATTGATATTCCCAGTGGGGGGGGAGGTTAACGCATTTCCACCGCTTAAAATTCCTAATGAGGCTGAATCCAGTGTTCTGTGGTAGAATAAATCTTTATACTATGTAACTAGTTATGAGATTGGTGAGTGAACCAACAGGTGGTCGTAAGAATGTTAGGAATGTATCTCACTCTGTTAAAGCTGGGAGTCCATTGTCCACCTCCTGTACAGCCCTGGGCTAGAGCACCCTCCTACTGTGTAAATGGAACTCACAGCAGGAGGGGAGCGAGTTGGTGCCAGCAGGGCGATTGTGGATGACCAAGGAGCTTTAGCGCACGGAGGATTAACATTCAGCGGACAGGGGATTAACTCCAATTTATCCATATAAACCAGAGCAAACTTTGAGTCAACACACTTGTCCAGAGAAGCCTTGCCCGACGGAATGAACGAATACCAACGAGTACGGCGCTGCGGAGAAACATCGGCCGAGAAAGAGGGACTATGCGGATAGAGTTATCTGGTCCATTGAGTTAACGGTAGTTATTAGTATTTGAATGAAGTGAACAACTAGTTAATAAAGTCATGACCTTTTGTAAAACCTGTTTTCCGATCATTGGAGTCTTGAGTCCCAAACCACTTCCACGACAGTTCCAAGCATGAACGTATTTATTCCTCCTCAGCAAAATGTTGAAATGGACACTGATAGTAAATTGGGGACGAGTAAACGAAGGGCTCCGGATGATAATGACTCATCTGGAGCAGGTAAAAAGGTCGTGCTCGATTTGCAGGCTGTTGGTGGGAAAACTCTTCAGGGTGCACCTGGATTCTCTCTACAAAGCGTGGACCAAATAAATAAAGAGGAAAACCCAGAAAAGAGTATCAGGGTTCAGCCGCTAAAACAACGCGCTTCCATAACTCACACAGACGACGTTAATGATGTAAATAAATCAAGCCACGATTCCATGAATGGTGCATCATTGATCCAAACGAATGTCGCCGAACAGGCTGACATCCATAATAAATCTGCCAATATAGCAGATAAGGGTGGAAACATAAATCCACAGGAATGTGGGAATAATGAGTTCATGCCAATTGAGGAAATCAGTAATCAATGTGCTGATGTTTCCCAAACCCAACACTGTGCGGACCTCCCAGACAAGGGAAGACTACGTTGCATAGCAGGAGAAGAAAACGGTATTGACCCAGACCCCATTGGACCACTTTCTGATTTATCAGAATCAGAAGAGGAGGTGGAGGTAACAGCGTTATCATAATTAATGGCAGATCAACCCCCAACCCCTCCCCATATTGTTCTCTCATTCCTCAATGAAACGTATAGACAGCGAAATGTCATCATTGGGGATCATTTCCCTGATTTGGCTCCCTTTATTCAGGCTGCAAAACTAGTCATAAAAAAATCTGAGGAACTAAACCTAACAAAATCGCAGTTTCATCGACTAAAGAAAATCATCACAAAGGCAAAGAGCGAGTACTCACAGCGTCAGACAAAATTTACTCATGAGTGATGAAGACGCTTAATCTTGCAACACTCAATATAAATGGTGGTGGGGCTAGTCACGTCCGCCAGATCCATGTGAATAGTTTATTTAAACGGAAACAAGTTGATGTAATATTACTGCAAGAAACTCATATTATTGAGAAGGTTGAACATGACTGGTGCAGCATGTTCAAAAGTAAATGTTTCTTCAGTAATATGTCATCTGTATCTGCTGGAGTTGGGTTTTTGTTAAAACCAGGGCTTGTACCTGAATCTTGCCTCTTTCAGGAGGTGATTCGGGAACGTTTTGCCTCCCTAGAATTGGTGATCAACAGCCTGAAGCTTATTATTTTTAATGTATATGCACCAAGTGAGAGTACTGACCGTAAAGTTTTCTTTACTGAAGTGATAAACCATTTAAATTTGTTTGACCCCAATCAGTGCATATGCATGGGGGGAGATTTCAATTGTACGCTAGAGCCCAAAATAGACAGAAATTCACCGGAACCACATCCCGAGTCCCATGGTGACCTCTCCCAGTTTCTTTCAGGTGGGGCTTTTTTGGATGTATGGCGATTGATGCACCCAAATGACCGGCAGTTCACATGGTGTCGATGCTCAAATGGCCAAGTATCCTTAGCGAGGCTTGACCGATGGTACATCACCCCACGATTAAGGAATATTGTAACCTCCTCAACTATTACCCCCTCCATCCTCTCTGACCACCACATGGTCACGATGGGCCTATCTTTCCCTCAATTCAAACGGAGGAGCGCCTATTGGAAATTCAATACAAGTCTTTTGGATGATACCCTGTTTAAGGAAGCCTTTCGCATCCTATGGATAGCTATAGTTGGAAAAAAGCCCCTTTTTGCTTCCACTAACCTTTGGTGGGATAATATGAAAACTCATATACGACTGTTTTGCCAACAGTTTAATTCCCACATCACTCATGAAAGTCAAATCACATTGGCTCGGTTGGAAACCGAAATTCTAAAACTGCAAAACAAAATGGCAGAACAAGAAAATGAGACAAATTATAAATTGCTCCTTGAAAAAAGGACCCAACTCCAGGAACTATGACAGGAGAAGGCTGCAGGACTATTAGTTAGACTGAGAGTAAAAAGCATTAAAGTATCAGATAGTCCTAGCAAAGCCTTCTTTCACTTAGAAGCTGAAACAAAGCCTCCTCGGCTTATTTTATCAGTTAAGGACCCCAGTGGGAATGAAATGACAAATTCTGATGGGGTAAAAATCACTATTAGAAAGTACTATTCTGAACTATTTGCAAAAAAAGATATATATGAGGATGAAATAAAATGTTTTACCTCCCATCTCCCAACCCTAACTGAGACAACGCCTGGAGCTGGATGTGCCTCTAAGCCTTGATGAGTTACAGCGTGCCCTGGTTGGAATGGAATCTGGAAAGGCTCCGGGAATTGATGGCCTGCCAGCTGAGTTTTACATGGAATTTTGGGACATTTTAGGCCCGGAACTTTTGATTGTATTCCAAGAATCCTTGCGAAAAGGTGTAATGCCACTAAGTCTAAGGAGAGCAGTGGTGAGTCTTCTCCCAAAGTCAGGAGATCTCCGGCGGATGGAGAATTGGAGACCGGTTTCAATAATGTGCACTGACTATAAATTGTTTTCGAAAGCAATGGCAAATCGTTTGAAAAAAGTCATTGGTGATCTGGTTTTACCTGATCAGACGTTCTACATCCCCAGTCGTTCGATTTACGACATTTTTTTCATGCGGGATTTAATGTATGCTCGCCATGACCAAAATGATTTTGGAATATTTTTTCTAGACTTTGAAAAAGCCTTTGACAGCATTGACCATGTTTTCTTGTGCCATGTTCTTGAAGCATGTGGGTTTGGGGTAATTTTCAGGGCCTTTATAACTATATTGTACACTGACATCTCCAGTGTAATTAAGGTGAACAATGAACTGGTTCCCCCCATAAAGGTTCAGAGGGGGGTACGGCAGGGTTGCCCAGTCTCAGGTTTGCTTTTTGCGTTAGCAATGGAGCCATTACTTTGCACACTGAGAAAGAATATCTCTGGCCTGACCTGTTTTCCTGGAAGCCCACCAATGACTATATCGGCCTATGCAGATGATGTTTGCATCATTATAAAAAACCACCAAGACATTGTTGCTCTTGTAAAATCCTTAAGAACCTTTTTCATGGCTTCATCTCTGAAGGTTAATTGGACGAAAAGCAAAGCTCTTTGGGTGCCATACCTTAATAGTTGCCTACCTGTCTCAACACATCTGCCTGCTCTTCCAGAAAACTTAGAGTGGAAAGCAAATGGTGTTGATTACCTTGGTGTGTCCCTGGGCTCTACACAATTTGAAAAAAGGAATTGGGAAGGTGTGACTGGAGAAATAGACAGGAGGCTGAACCTGTGGAAAAGAACCCTACCGCACCTCTCATTTAAGGGCCGAGTCTTAGTGGCAAACAACTTGGTTGCTACAACGTTGTGGCATCGCTTTATTTGCCTGTAACCACCAGAAGTGCTGCTGGACAGGATACAGGCCAAACTTGTGGACTTTTTTGGGGGAGGCCATCATTGGCTGCGGCCAAACGTAATATGCCATACTTCATCTGAAGGTGGTCAGAGCCTTGTTCACGTGAGATCCCGTCTCATGGCCTTTCGCCTGTGCTCCATTCAACGCCTCATATTTGGTGAAAACCTGCCAAACCATGCCTTGACTTGTCATATTTTACAGCAGGCGGGTAGACTCGGCTATGGTCTCGAAGTATTCCTGACTCACCTTAAGTATGTGAATACATCAACGCTCCCCATATTTTACCAGAGCCTTCTCAGTGCCTGGGAAAGACTTTCCGTGAGCCGTAAAGCGGACACTTACTCCCCAGGGATGTTCGAGATTGAACCTCTGTTCTTCAATCCTCTCTTCCCTGATGTTCTCAAGAGTCGTCATTTGTGCCAACGCTTTATTGAGGCAGGCATAAACAAAGTATGGCACCTTCGGCCCAACTCCGGTGTCAGGTGGAGGAATGTGGAGGAAATTTCAACCATGACGGCGATTCGGTCCAAGTGGACAAATGGAATGATTTTGAGGAAAGTTGTTCAAAAACGTCATCAGTTACAGAAGTTGTGGACTCGGAATACCGTTGGACACCCCAACGAGTCCCCTTTCCCGAAACTGATTTTTGACTGCTTTCCCAAGGAACTTCCACCTGTTAGCACAGGGACAAGCAAATTGCATGCTGAGAGCAGCAAGAGCCTGTATAGGTGGTGTTTATCGCAAGTTCTTGGTATTTCTCCGCTAAATGGAGTAGCACGTTGGAAGAGGCTACTCCCTGCTGGGCCCCCCAATGAACCTGTATGGGAATCAATGTATTGTAAGCTGATTAACAAAAGAACAGGTGATCTTCAGTGGCGCCTTGCCCACTGGATCATCCCATGCAATACATAGGGTGGCATAGCATAGTTCATAGTAGCATAGCATAGTTAGGGTGGCATAGTTCCGAACCCGAAGGATCAATAACCAACACAATTTCGGTCTTCGAGGCCGGCCGATAGGCACAGTGTGACCAGAAGGGACGAGGTTCTCCTGACCACGTGGCCCTCGACTTGGTGGGGTTTGTCCGCACAATGTGGGCGCTTCAGGATGAACTTTAGCCGGGGAGCGTTTGGGTGCCCCGGTCTGATACTGCCGCCCACGCGCAGAACAACTTGTGAGTGCACGTGGGTCCCGGCGGTCCCACTGGCCTAGCGCTACCATGTTTAGACAGCGAAATCCGTCCCCGGGCACCGGCGCCTACTCCCGAAAGTTGAGAGAATAGCGGCGTCAGGCACGGTAGGACACCCGCGGAGCCCCGGCGGACCAGGGACGCGCGAGCCTACGCGTTAGCGTGCTACGGCGGAACCAACGGCTTCGGCCACGGCCAGGTCGATACTCGGCCCGGCCGCACCGGAAATGAACTGGTTCGACACCCGCGTTAGAGAGGTCGCGGGCGACTGAGATGTATTAACAAATTAATTAATTAATTTGAGACGTCCAATTTCTAGTGTTTGGAAATTTGGAAGAGCTTGACCCTAGCCTTTCCCTTGCGAGGGCAAGGAGGAACTTAACACTTGACACTTAAGCTTAGTTTGAAGTACACCCTGACCAGCGCTCACGGTGGGACGGCAAGGCAACCAGAAGGGACGAGGTTCTCCTGACCACGTCCTGACCACGTCTCCTGACGAGGTTTGGTGTCCTTGTGCTTTATACTTCTCCCTCCCCCCCCCCCCCCTTCCCATGCCTCCTCCCCCCGGGCCCTCTCCCTTCCACACATCTCCCTGCTCTCGGATGTTGTGTTTGTGTGCTTCCCCTTTTCTCCCCATCTTGTCTTCCGCTCCCTCTTTTTGTGTATTTTGTTTGTCTGGTCGATTTGTTTGTGAAGTAAATGTTAGCTCTTTCACGAGCCTCGATTCAGTATACAAAAATATGTATGGAATTTTGCCCCGATATCTGCATGTTGCCCCTTTTGTTCTGTAAATGAGGATGTTTTTCATTTTTTTATTGGTTGTGAAAGACTTTTTCCTTTATTTGAATGGTTAGACTTTGTGTCGTTCAAAATGAATTTCAGATTTACTTTTCGATCCTTTATTTTTGGGCAAAAAGAGACGGCAACACAACAAAGAATATGAACTGTTGTGCTTCTTTGTAGCTACAACAAAGCTTGCTACTTACCTGTCCAGAAAGGAGAAGCGTAATGGTAAGCCCATTCATCAATGCAATGTCATGACGTTTTTCAATGCACTGTGTGCTGCAAGGCTATAACATGAGTTTGAGTTTTCCAAGATCATGGGTGAAATTGATGGATTTGTAGAAAAATGGTGTTTGGAAAGTGTCTGTGAAGTCCGCCAAAATGAGTTGGTATTTTTTTTTCCTTAATTGTTCATAATTTCTACACTTCGTTGTATTGCTGCAGAAGATTGCATTTGTTTTTGGTAAAATTTGAACTGATCAACGCTTGTATCTGTATTGTTTCCTCGCTTTCATCGTTTTCTCTTGTTTTTGGCTTTCTTTTGATTTTATACACTGTACATCCATGTACTTTATATTTTTTGGAATAAAAGGACATAAAAGTCAAGTCTGTCAGTCAGTCAGTCAGTCAGTCTCTCTCTCTCTCTCTCTCTCTCTCTCTCTCTCTCTCTCTCTCTCTCTCTCTCTCTCTCTCTGGTGCGGTGTCATGGTGTCTGCTCGCTTCGTGTCGTGAGTGCTCTGTCTTGGCTGTTTCCTATTTCCCTTATTCGCTCCATTGTGTCCTTGTTTCTGATTGTAAAGTTTTCCCCTTGTTTCCTGTGTGTGTTGAGACTTGAGAGAGAGCGGGAGAGCGCACGGTAAGTGTTTTCGCAGGTTCTTGTTGAAACCTTCGGTTTCTGGGCCTGCGTTTCATTTGCCTTGTTTTTCTGGTCGAACCGCTCGTCGGTGGTTTCGATTCCTCATTTATATATTGTTTTTCCTTATCTTTTTCCTTTACCTTCACTTGCTGGTTGCTTGTGACAGGTTTCTTTTTGTTTAAACTTAAACTTCCCTTATTTTATTTTCAGCTATGGCAAACGGACGTTTGTCCAATAGTGTGTACGAGTCGCTCACTCGTAAGGAGGGAGTGATAATTACTCCACCTGATGGAGTTAGTGTTGAGAATGTGGTGATTGGTTTAGGAGATCTTGTTGGAATCGAGAATGTTCTTGCAGCTTCAAAAATGAATCATCGCATCGTGGTTTTCCTGTCGGACGTGCGACACGTGGCCCAGGCGGTTGAAATTGGTTTAACCGTCCCGCCGGATATTTTTGTTAACGTTAATCCTTTGGACACAATGGCCGTTCAGTTAACTCTGTCCAATATTCCTCCTTTTTTCACTTGTGAAGAGATCGTCTCTGCACTAAGTGTCTTTGGCACAGTTGTGTCGCGGGTCTCGATGGTTCCGCTTCGTCTTCGCTCTGACCCCTCGGTTCGGCATGTTATGTCGTTCCGACGTCATTGTTATATTAAAGCGCGGCATTACGCGCGCTGCTTGCGAGCAAGGAGGAAGCGGACAAGCGGTAACTTATAAGCGTCTTTATTTCAGGAGCTCACTGTAACACTGGCGCGCTCCGGGCTGCGCGCCCGGTGTATATCATGAGGCCACGCCTACCCCTCGGGCGTGGCCACCGCCCACTTGGTGCGCGGAATGATGTCACCACGCCAGTGGGCTTTTGTGTCCGCCACACGCGCCCCCCCAGAATTCCCGCGCACCTGGAGGGTCAGTTTGCGGGGCAGACGAATGACCCGGCCGAAGCGCCCCCTGGCGATCGGCGGCGTCCGGGGTGCAGGGATGCCAGGTGGGATGCCCCTAGCTGCCCCTGGGATGGGTGCAGGACCGGGGGGCGGCGTGGCGGCGGGGCTGGGCAGTGCCGGGGGTCCGCCCGCAGGGGGGCGGCCCCGACGTGGGGGTCGGGCCACTGGCGGTGGATGGTCCACGTCGAGGTGGGCCGGCTTGAGGCGGTCTACCGAAACGCGGTCAGGAGTACCGCCGATGTCCAGGGTGAAGTGCTTCGCCCCGGTCTCCAGCACGCGGAAAGGCCCGTCGTACGGGGGCCGCAGTGGTGTCCGGTGGGCATCGTGGCGGACGAAGACGTACTCCGCCGTGCGAAGCTCCGGGGCGATGTGCGTCGGTGGGTGCCCGTGGCATGCCGTTGGCACCGGGGCGAACCTCTGGGCGGTCTCTTGCAGAGCGGAGCGCTGCTGTGCCGCGGACCATGGTGCCGTGGAGTCGGGGAGGAACTCGCCCGGCACCCGCAGCGGTTGCCCGAAAACCAACTCCGCCGCGGATGCGCGCAGGCCCTCCTTGGGCGCCGTCCGGAGGCCCAGCAGGACCCAGGGGAGCCTGTCGACCCAGCCGCTGTCGCGGAGGGTGGCCCGGAGCACGGCCTTCAATGAGCGGTGAAATCGCTCACACAGGCCGTTAGCCTGGGGGTGGTAGGCCGTGGTTCGGTGCAGCCGGACCCCGAGCCCCTGCGCGACCGCCCCCCAGAGCTCCGAGGTGAACTGGGGGCCGCGGTCGGACGAGATGTCTGAGGGGGCGCCGAACCGGGCGACCCAGGTGGCGATGAAAGCCTGCGCGACATCGGCCGCCGTTGTCGACGCCAAGGGCACGGCCTCCGGCCACCGGGTGGTGCGGTCCACCATGGTGAGGACGTAGGTGAAACCCCGCGAGGGGGGCAGAGGTCCCACCAGGTCCACGTGGATGTGGTCAAACCGGCGTTCCGGCACCGTGAACGGGGCCAACGGGGCCTGGGTGTGCCGGTGCACCTTGGCGCGCTGGCACGCGAGGCACGTCCTGGCCCAGCCGCGGACGGCCTTCCGGAGGCCATGCCAGACGAACTTGTCGGCGATCAGCCTTTGGGAGGCCCTCGCGCCCGGGTGGGACAGGCCGTGGATGGCGTCAAACACCTGGCGCTGCCAGCCCGCGGGCACGGTGGGGCGAGGACGCCCGAGGGAGACGTCGCACAAGAGGGCCACGCCCGTGCCGTCGAATGCCACCTCGGTGACGCGGAGGCCCGTGACGGCGGTCCGCAAGGCCTGGACGTCGGGGTCAGCGGCCTGGTCCGCTGCCATCCGGGCATAGTCGATGCCGAGGTGGACTGCATGGGCGACGGCCCGGGAAAGGCAATCCACCACCGGGTTGTCCTTCCCCGCGACGTGCTGGATGTCCGTCGTGTACTCGGACACGGCCGAGAGGTGACGCTGCTGCCGGGCCGACCACGGCTCGGTGACCTTGCCCATCGCGAAGATCAGCGGCTTGTGGTCGACGAAGGCAGTGAACGCACGGCCCTCGAGCAGATGGCGGAAGTGCCTGACCGCCAAGTGAAGCCCGAGCAACTCGCGGTCGAAGGTACTGTAACGGCGTTCGGGCGGGCGAAGCTGCCGGCTAAAGAACGCCAGCGGTTGCCAAGCTCCACGCACCCATTGCTCGTGCACCGCGCCCACCGCGTAGTCTGAGGCATCGGTGGTGAGGGCGATCGGTGCATCGGGCGCCGGGTGCGCGAGCATGGTGGCGTTAGCCAAGGCGAGCTTCGCGCCCGTGAACGCCGTGTCCATTTGCTCGGTCCAGGTAACGTCGCCTTTGCCGGGCTTACCTCGGAGAGCTTCGTGCAGGGGGCGCAGGAGCTGGGCGATACGGGGCAGGAACCGATGGTAAAAGTTCACCATGCCCAGGAACTCCTGCAGCCCTCTGATCGTGCGGGGGCGCGGAAACCCCTTCACCACCTCCACCTTCGCCGGCAGGGGGACGGCTCCGTGCCTGGTGACACGGTGCCCCAGAAAATCGATTATGGTGGCGCCGAACCGGCACTTTGCGGGGTTCACAATCAGGCCATGCTGGCCCAGGCGTTCGAAGAGCGTGCGGAGGTGGCGTAGGTGCTCTTCGCGGGATGCGCTGGCGACGAGGATATCGTCCAGGTAGACGTAGACAAAATCCAAGTCACGCAGGACGCTGTCCATCAGTCGCTGGAACGCCTGAGCCGCATTCTTCAGACCGAAGGGCATGCGCAGGAACTCGAAGAGTCCGAATGGCATGATGACCGCCGTCTTCGGGACGTCCTCTGGCCTGACGGGGACCTGATGGTAGCCGCGTATGAGGTCCACCTTCGAGAAGAAGGACATGCCCGCCAAACGGGCGGAAAAGTCCTGAATGTGGGGGACAGGGTAGCGGTCGGGAGTCGTGGCGTCATTGAGACGGCGATAGTCCCCGCACGGTCGCCATCCCCCGCCGGGCTTCGGCACGATGTGCAGCGGCGACGTCCAAGCGCTCTCTGAGCGCCGAACGATGCCGAGTCGCTCCAGGGTAGTGAACGCCGCTTTTGCCACCGCCAGCTTCGTCGGCTCGAGGCGGCGTGCCCGGGCGTAGACCGGTGGCCCGACGGTGGGGATGTGATGGGCCACCCTGTGCTTGATGGCCCCCGCCGAGAAGGTGGGCCGCGTGAGGGCCGGGAAGCCGGCGAGGAGGCGGGTGAATGCGTCCGCTGCCGGAAGCGTACAGACCAACGTGGCCGGAACCGAACCGTTCGGCAAGCCGCTTGGCAAGCCGCTCGTTGAGCTGGGCAACGCACAAGCGAGCGAGCTGAACGTCTCGGCCTGGACAAGACGTCTGCGCTTGACGTCGACCAGGAGCCCATTAGCGCACAGGAAGTCCGCGCCAAGCAGTGCCATGGGCACGTCGGCGGTGACGAACGTCCATCGGAAAACCTGCCCTCCGAACCGCAGAGAGAGGCAGCGTTTTCCGTACGTACGGATGGGCGTCCCGTTCGCGGCAAGCAGCGCGGGGCCGCCACCCGCGGCGTGCTTGTCTGACGTGCCGGCGGGAACGACACTCACCTGCGCTCCCGTGTCGCACAGGTAACGGCGCCCGGAGAAGGTGTCCGTTATGAACAGCAGGCTGCTCGAACGGCCGGTGCTCATCGCCACTATTGAGCGCCGGCCCAGGCGTTTCCCGACCTGTTGAAGGAGCATGGCGGATGACACTGCCGAGCTTCGTGGCCGAACTTGGCGTGGAACCAGCACCAGGTGGTGGAGCTGGAGGAGCGTGGCTGGCTCCGCCAGGCCGGTGGAGTTGGTGGGTTTTCCCGCGGTGGCGGTTTTCGCCGCGGCGGTGGGCAGGGCGTGGCGGCGGTCACGAGGTGCGTATCAGCATGCTGCGTATGCTGTATAAGCTGATGCTGTGGATCAGCAGCATCAGCAGCAGCATCAGCAGCATCAGCCACGAGGGCCGTGACGGCCACGCCGACTCTCGCCCGCGTGTCCGAAGCGGCGAAGTACTTGTCCGCCTCGGCTGCCAATGCTCGGGGTTCCGTTAGCCCGGTCCCGGCCAACGCGAGGCGAACCTGCGCTGGAAGTTGGCGACGGAAAAGCACCCGGAATAGAGAACCGGGGGCTTCATCGCCCAACAGTGACAGCATATGGTCCATTCGGACCGACGGGCGCGTGTCACCGAGCTCGGGGAGATCCAGGAGGCGGTCGGCCCGTGCGTCGTCCGTGAGGCCGAACGTGGCTTGGAGTAGCCGCTTGAGTGCCTCGTACTTGTGGCCGTCCGGTGGGTGGCGAAGGACGGACACAACTCGAGCGGCCGTGCCGGGCCCGAGGGAGGCGACGACGTGGCAATAGCGCGTGTCATCGCCGGTGAGGCGCCGAAGCTGAAATTGGGCTTCGGCCTGGACGAACCAGACTTCGGCCTGAGCCTCCCAAAATTCGGGAAGTTTGATGAAGTTGGCCATGGCAATGGCGTCGCGTGTGGAAGGATCGCTCCGGCAGATCCAACGTCAAGGGGGTCACTAGTAAAGCGCGGCGTTACGCGTGCTGCTTGCGAGCAAGGAGGAAGCGGACAAGCGGTAACTTATAAGCGTCTTTATTTCAGGAGCTCACTGTAACACTGGCGCGCTCCGGGCTGCGCGCCCGGTGTATATCATGAGGCCACGCCTACCCCTCGGGCGTGGCCACCGCCCACTTGGTGCGCGGAATGATGTCACCACGCCAGTGGGCTTTTGTGTCCGCCACAATATCATTTTAAAAGATAACGCTCAATCACTCAATGCAGTTATGACGTTGAAATATAAAAACCGCAATTATCAAATCTATATTGCAACGGAAACTATAACTTGCTTTAATTGTGGTGAATCGGGGCATTTAAAAAACGTTTGCCCCAAGAATACCGCCGGTGGTGCATCGATACCGGTGAAGACCATTAACACAAAAAGTGGTCCATCTAGAGTCGGGGACCCTCGTGATGCCCCAAACACGAGTAATTTACTTGAGCCGTCGGCGGCGGGGGTGGCTCAACCCCAGGCAGATGGTGAGGGTTTTACCGTTGTTCCCTATAAAAGGAAACATAAATTAAAACATTTAACTGATAACAGTCAGGATGTGGCGGCGAGCTGTCCAAAAAAGATGGCACCGGCTGACGAACATGACGAGTCCCGTTTGGAAGCAGCAATATCTGATGTTTTTAAAACCGAAAATCGGTTCGACGTTCTTGCTCTGGAGGATGATAATGCTCCTGCTTGTGGAGTTGGTGAACTCGAGCGGAAAATTGGTGTGGTGCAACAGGAAGCGCATGTGACCACTCATGGTCACAGGCACCATGTATGTGAACGCCGAGTCCACTCTTGTCCCTCTTCCTGCTGGGGGTGAGGTGTGTGACGTTCCTGAGTTTCAGACAACCTCGAGCCAAGGTGAATCAGAATGTAAGGCATCAGCTGATGACGTGCTGGGTTTGCCCCCAGCAGAATGTGAAACTTCTCCTGATAGCACATCTCTTCCTCTCCCTCTTCCTCCTCCCACTCCCATTCCTCCTCCCACTCCTCCTCCTCTTCCCACCCCCCCCCTCCTCCTCCCACTCTCCTTCCTCCTCCCACTCCTCTTCCTCCTCCCATCCCCCTTCTTTCTCCTCCCACCCCCCTCCTCCTCCTCCCGCCCCCCCTCCTCCTCCTCTCCCACATACTCCTCTTCCTTCTGCTTTGGGTGTGGAATGTGACGTTTCCCTCGTGAAGCCACCAGCTCCATCTCAGGAGCATGAAATTGATGTCATGGACATGGACCGACACTCGGAATGTGATTCGGACGGGACCTCGTCGCTCGCCTCTGCCGGGAGTGTCGAAGCCTGGAATGACCCGGGTTTTCCCCAAGATTTGGAGGGTGAGACCAGTGTTCCACCCTCCGAGATCATAAAATTTCTCCAGGACACTTTTCGGAAGAAACGGGTAAAAATTAAAGATTTTTTCCCTGACCTAATCGGCTTTGTGGTCTCTGCGAAGCGATTGCTTGTTAAAGCCGGACAGCTTGGCGTGACCGAATCACAGGTCTATCGTCTCCGGAAATGTATCCTGAAAGCGAAGAAGGAGCTGCAGATGTAGCCCAGCCAAGCTGTTTGGCACGTTCGGCACGTTTGACACGTTTATATACACCCTTATATCATGGCTTTCTCCTTCGCCAGTTTGAATATTAATGGGGGACGTTCTTCCCTACGTAAAATTGAAGTTAAACAGTTTGTTAAGGAAAATTGCATCGATATTCTACTTCTACAAGAGACAAGATGTAGTTCCTCTTGTATGGGGGAGTGGCAAAGGATAATGAAAGGAAAATGTTTTTTTAGTAGTCTGGAACACCCAAGGGCTGGGGTAGCTGTCTATTTACAGCCTTCCTTCTGTAGCTCTCATATAGTTTTTAATGACATAATCAAAGGGTATTTAATTTCAGTCACTTTTACACACAATGGTTTTAAACACACCGTACTGAACATTTACTCACCTAGTGATAGCACAGAAAGACTTGCCTTTTATACTAAGTTGGAAACATCTCTCATGCACATTGATTTTAATGGACTTGTCTGTTTGGGTGGAGATTTTAACTGTACCGTGGACCCTGCCCTTGATCGTAATGGAGAGGAGCCTCACCCAGCAAGCGCAGTGCCTCTGTTAAGATCCTTGTCCAAGTTCTCCCTTGTTGACGTGTGGAAAATCCGCAATTTTCTGTCCGCCAATACACGTGGTGTCGGTGCTCAAAGAGTCGTCTCTCGCTCGCAAGATTGGACCGGTTCTATATTAACAGTATTTTTCTGAATATCGTGAGTGGCGCGGACATTGTCCCGAGTGGCTTCTCAGATCATCACATGGTTACGCTTTGTGCTTGCCTACCAGTTCGGAATCGTGGTGCTGCCTACTGGACCTTTAATGTGAGTCTTTTGGAAGAAAAAATGTTTGTTGATGCATTTCATGCATTCTGGAGGGCCTTGCTCCAACGTAAACCGTCCTTCCCCCGCCTTGGGCAGTGGTGGGACAATGCCAAAGTACAGATGAGATTGTTTTGCCAACAATATGGAGCTTATCGTACTCAACACAACTCTGCCCTTCAATCCCTGATTGCCAAGGAAATATTATCCTTGCAATCCAACCTCTCGGCCTCTAGTACTGAGAGAACGAACTTTCTGCTGGCGAAGAAAAAAGCTCTTCTTGCTGATCTATGTGCAAAGCAAGCTAGAGGAGTGCTGATTCGTCTCCGAATGGAGAACCTGTGTCATTTGGATACCTCCCTCCAAGTTCTTTTTTGCACTGGAAGTCCGAACTAAGAGAGGTCAGCAGATAACTTCAGTAAGGACGAAGGAAGGAAGAATAACGCACGATCAAAAAGACATCAGGTATTCCCTCAAGAACTACTTCTCTGACCTGTATCGCGCTAAGGGAATCGATAACGAGATCACAGGATCCTTGACTTCCTCCTTACCCACCTTGTCGGAGTCTGCGTGCTTGCAACTGAACAAGGAGCTAACCATGGAAGAACTCCATGCTGCTTTACAAACCTTACCTTCAGGTAAGGCCTCTGGCTTGGATGGGATACCTGCAGAATTTTACAAAGCTTTCTGGGACCTCCTGGGACCAGAGTTACTCGAAATTTTGGTTGACAGCCTACGATTAGGCTTACTGCCGCTAAGCTGTCGTAGGGCGGTACTCGCCCTGGTCCCAAAGAAAAGAGACCTCCAGCAACCGCAAAATTGGCGTCCCATCTCACTGCTTTGTACGGATTACAAAGTTTTCTCCAAGGTTCTTACCAACCGGCTCAGGCCCGTGATTGGCGACATCATACACCCCGATCAATGCTACTGTGTTCCGAAAAGGACAATACATGACAGTATTTTTATCGTGCATGATTTAATTGATATCTGTGATCTTAAACAAAGAAATGTTGGTCTGGTTTTTTTAGACCAAGAAAAGGCCTTTGATACCATTGATCACTTTTATCTTTTTTCGGTTTTACGTGGGTTTGGGTTTCCAGAAAATTTTATCTCTCACGTACAGTTACTGTATAATAATATTTTTAGTCTACTCAAGGTTAACAATATTTTATGTCCACCTTTCCCGGCTAGTAGAGGCATTCGCCAAGGATGTCCTTTGTCCGGCCTCCTGTACTCCCTCGCACTTGAACCTTTGCTTGTTCGCTTGTGTGCACGTCTTCTCGGTTTCCTTCCGCAACCAACGGCGCACCCAGTTAAGGTGATCGCTTATGCGGACGATCTTTGCGTAATCGTTCATTCGGATGAAGATGTCTCCGCCTTGGTCCAATGTGTCCATGAATTTAGTTTGGCAAGCTCTGCAAAGGTCAATTGGAAGAAGAGCAGGGCTCTTTACCTTGGTCCACAAAATGGAGCCATTCCTCCAACTCTGCCCGAACAACTTGAATGGACAAGGGATGGAATCCTTTATCTCTGTGTTTTTCTTGGCCCTGGAAACTTCACTTTAAAAAACTGGGAGTCTCTTATAATCAAAACTGAGAGACGGTTGCTGAAATGGAAGGGTTTACTTTGTGAACTTTCTTATCGGGGCCGAACCCTTGTTATAAATAACCTTGCGGCATCAATGCTTTGGCATGTTTTAATGGCACTGCAGCCCCCAGATTTCATTCTCAAAAAGCTACAAGCTACTTTTATCGACTTTTTTTGGGGAGGTAAGCACTGGCTTCGACCTGGTGTACTAAGCCTGCCTGCTGCTCAAGGAGGACATGGACTGATTGCTGTTTCTAGCAAAGTGATGGCTTTTCGCCTCCTTTCACTTCGTAGGCTGCTGTACACCGACGTCTCGTGGAAAGCGTCGGCTCACTGCCTGCTTCAGCAAGCAGGGAAACTCAACTATGACCAAGAACTGTTCCTTATAGACACCATGAAAGTTGATGTAACACCAGTCCCCCTATTCTATAGGAGTATGCTGGAGGCATGGCAAGCGGTTACTGTTCGCCGTGACAACAGGAACTATTCCCTTGAGCTGTTTTTAAACGAGCCCATCTTTCTAAACCCCATTTTTGAAGGGGTCTGCAGTGACCGTGCTTTTATGCAAAAGTTTATTGACGTCTGATGCATCAAGGTTAAACATCTCAGAACCCCTTTTCCTTACAAGTGGAAGCCAGCTGCTGACGTTGCTGTAGCCACTGGAGTTCGATCCATTCGAGTCATAGGAAGGATCTTTTCTGTGATCCTGCGTTTTTTCAAGGGAACCGGGCTAAAATGGGCCCCACAGGTGGAAGCCAGCCCTTCCTTATCCAAATTTCTCTTTCCTAGACTTCTACTTCATTTTCAGGGTTTCACCCCTTTTCATTTGAAGGAGAAATCTTGTGTTTATGCTTTGTGTGTTTTAACCCTTGTTCACGATAGACCCGCAGAACCGCAAGCGCACTGGGGGAGAATGTTCCGGACTACTCCTTCCACCACCATCAATTGGCTTACTATGTACAAGGCCCCCATCGCCAAGCGCTCCGGAGACTTACAGTGGCGGCTGGCGCACTACATTTTACCATCAAATATTTTATCGCATCGCATATGTTCCGATAACACGGAATTGTGTCCGTTTTGCGGTGTGACGGAAACCATTTCTCACATTTTTGTTGATTGCCCTAAGTTGACACCCCTTTTTACAGTTTTATCGCGTGTGGTCCGGGGGCTTGGCCTAATTTTTACGCATTGTGTTTTTATCTTCGGTTTCACTACTTCCCGCCTGTGTAAAGATGAGTGCCTTTTAGTCAACTATTTGTCTTCTGAAGCAAAACTTGCCATATACTTGTCAAGAAAACACAGGATGCAAAATGCCTGTAATTCTGATGATGATGTTGTTCACCTTTTTAAAGCCTTCGTCACATCTCGTGTAAATCTTGAGTTTCAATCGAATGATTGCACAGTGTTCTCACAACGGTGGTGTATCAAGGCATCCTTATGTCAACTGGCTGATGGTTCTCTTACAATGAATTTATGATTTATCTTGTCTCCCACTTTAAACTTGTACAGCCATTGCCTTGAATTGTTTTTTGGGTTTTCACTGTGAACAATGTTTTCCTGGCAACAAACGGGGACAAATGACAAATGTCTCTGTCTGTCT